>NC_049169.1:142311988-142498453 GCF_009769625.2 Cygnus olor | reverse complement strand
AATGCAGTCATTCACAATGTCCTTGGGTTAGTCTCCCTTTAGAATTTATTAGTTTCTTCAACTTCTTTAACATACTATTCTGGGCATGGACCTTATATTTTTCTTCTTTTCTACATGTGCCCAAAATAAACAAGATTCCAACAGTGGGCAAATTATACCCTATTCCAAATTACACTAAGTTTATTGGACTTGTGATTTCAGAAATGAAAAATGGCTTACTTGCTGCTTAGTCAGATTGGTGTGTAACTGGGTTTTGGTAATGTAATCTGAGAATCTAAGGAGTATGGACATAAATCTGTTTTGGACTCATGTGAAGCCTTTAATCTGGGTGTGGATACAAACAGTGCTTACAGGAATAAAACCTGCTATGAGAATGAATTTTTGGTTTGTCATGTAGATGTTGAATTATACAGACTCAAACACATTCTTCTGTGGTAGGTCATTCTGTAGTCTCCTATGTTGGCTTTGTTTTTTGCAGAGTTCAGCATAACAATCATTGTTGATTATAGGGATTTTTGTTCTTTTTTGGACAAAAATTGTATCAGTCATACTATGCATTGATTTTCCCTCATGTACTGTATTTTGCATAAAAGCATCTGGCGGTATGTGGTGTCAGACGCAGCTGATTGGCCTTTGAACATCACATCTGTGCCCATATCATTTTCAAAACTAACTTCAACAAGTTGAATGATGCTCCGTATTTAGCCAGGACATACTTTCTCAAGTGTAATTCAGCTTGCTTGGAGAGAAGGGGATGTTCAGCCACTGGTGACAGACAGTTTATAAATTACTTCAGTGATTTATCTTTAAAATGATATATTAAAGAATTGGCTTGATGGGGTTTGGCTCTGGAGCATTCTTCCCTCTTTTTAGAAGTGCTGTAACACAAGCTTGTAACAATTTCTTAGGGGTTGTCTGTGTAGCTGAGCATAAGTTATACAACTGGATCAGCCAGGCATTTGTCATTGCTCCCAAATGTTATCTCTGAAATAAGTCAGTACTTTAGGCAGATTCACTTCCAATGTAACATGAAAAGGGTGCCTATGATGGGACGTTCACTGGATCCAAAACATTTCAGCTTATCAACCAGGAAGTCTTTCATTTTCAAAATTTACAGCCTGTACAGGAGCAGGTGTAGCTCAGGTGTCTTGAATACACATGTACTTGAAAAAAACATTAAAAAAAAAAAAAAAAACATTGAAAAAAACCTGCTTATGCATATTTAAAAAAAAAAAAAAAAAAAAAAAAAAAAAAGAGCTGCTGAAGCTGCTGAAGAGGAACTACGACTACTCGAAACATGAATTTGATATAACTTTCCAAATGTTAATCCACTAAGTCTTACCAGACCTTTTAGAAACTGCTGGAACAGAATCTGTTTTAAATTATTCTATTTTAAGGTCAGAAGCGATCACCAGAGTCTAGTCTGACATTCTACATAAGACAGGCCAAGAAATTTCACTGAGTTCTCCAGACCACAAATCCCTTCTTAGATCCATCAAACCTTCATATCTTTGTCATGCAACTGCAAAATCACAAAGATTTTGTGGGGTATTTCCAGGTTGTGAATTTGTGGTTTCAAATCCGGGCTGTTAGTTATTTAAGTAATAATATAAGTTATTTGTGTTAAGATGAGGGGCTTTTCTGGAAAACTTTGTTGTGATGTGCCAAGATTGCTTGCTATGGAGAAAGAGAATGAAACCAACTATTTCCTCTAAGAACTTCACTTCAATAAAGTAATCCTGAGATTGAGCTTTGAAGAATTGTTGCCACTCAGTTCTAACACACATTTTCTTTTCACTTTGTAAAGTATCTCCATTAGGCACCTGATTCTGGCAGGACTATAGGTGAAAATGACTTTTGGCTTCAACCAGAAAGGCCTGCCACTTTCCTACATGACCAAAGGGAAATACAAAGGAAAAAAAAAAAAAAAAGTATACTTCTTTACCTAAAATATACTTCTTTACCTAAAAGTGTATTTTCAAATCTTTATTTTCCTCTAAGAAGGATTTAAAAAAAATAAAATCATAGAAGTCCACAAATTCTAAAAAAGATAATGCCAGGTGTTTTGAGGGGAAGCTATGGGAACAGATGGTCTTACTGGAGGAGGTAAAATAAAAATTTCTAGGTGCTATATTTGAAACTTGGTAGAGAAGAGCAGCTGAATCTGGAGGATGGTGCCAGCATCTACCCTCTGATTTGAGCAAAGAACTTGACAGGAATGCAGAACCAAAGCAATAAGGTCTGTATTCCTTCTTATTTCCAAGAATCAGATTGAAGGCAGATACCAAATTAATAATATAGACTTTACATGAAAGCTGCTGTATGACTTCATGTGTACCACCATACGTGGCCTTGTTCCCAACAATTGTATAACTCTATAAGCCTCAATAAAGCCATCACATGTAGTCTCCACTGCTGGCACCAATTATGCTTGGCATTGTATCCAAACACCCACTTTGCACCAGATCTGTCAGTATCAAAGCCATGAGGCTGGAACTTTTCCTGTGCTCTGGAATACATTGATTCAAATAACTCGTCAAAGCTGTAATTACGAGTAACTGTTATATCTGCATGCTTCTCTGGGACTGGATATCACTAGATAGTAGAAAGTTATAATAATGATAATTCAACTATAACAAAACATACTATGCTATACTGTTCTGTAGGTTCTGTTCTGCAAATGACACTCTATACCTCAGGAAATTAAGGTAGCAGGCTGCTGCCCTCTTGCAATATTGGTCTGAAGTTGAAAACAGTTACATATGTCTCCTTCTCAAGCCTATGTGCTTTTAACAATTTATACACATAAAACAAACTTGTGTATAATTTACATGGTTTTAAACAAACATGCGCATATTTTATATTTGTATTTGAAAAGAGAAGCCTGGAGTGCGTGGAGGCAAGTAGACCTAGATCATATATGAGGAAGATAACAATCAGAATATAAGGGTGGGTACAAAATTAACAACCTGAGGAGAACCTTTGATGATCCACATAACTAACTAACAGGATATTAACCTGTGATTTTATTGGTGTACTTTGTCCTTCACACAGCTTTGTGCAAGCAGTCCTGTTGAAAACCATGGGCCAATTATCCAGGAGACCAGGGAAGCTCTTGGGGCTTGGTTCTGCCTTTCACCCTGGCCAGCATAGAACAGTTACACAGCTGAACAGCCCTATCATTTGCAGCAAGGCTACAGCCTTTCTTTCTGCAAAATAGGTCCTGTGTGAAGGCAAGCACACATATTGGCTATTGGTCTTTATCGTGTAGCCTGTATCCCTAAATTATAACAATCATGGAGAAAACATGAATATACATCAAGATATTTACTCTTCAGTCTGAAAATATCTTCCTGAAATGTTCTTAGCAGATTCAACATTTAACCATAATAGTTACGCAAGTTATTTTGTAAATTGTTCTGCTGAAGAATGAAATCTGTGTAAGTAAGAATTGGAAAGTACAATCAGATATGTATTTCTGAAAATAATTTTAGGGCTTTCAGTCCAGCTGTGAATCTTTTTCATTGGTTCCTACACACAAGTAGTCAATTATGTGAAATATTTAAACAAGAGACATTCTCTTTGAAACTTGTAACATCATTTACTTACAGCTCTATTCTTTCATATCATCTTACTTTACTAGAAAATGGAAATAAAACAATTTTTACTACAGCTGTATATCTGCAGTTAGCAAAAGAATCTTGCATTGGGAAAATGGTCAAATGGATGCAAGCTCTTTCAAGTTGCACACCTGTGGCAACTGCACATTATGGTTTGATTGGTATGAGAGTAGCAGTCAAAATACCAGCCTAGGCCTAATGTCTTGTGTTACACACCTTTTTTTTTTTTTTTTTTTTTTTTTTTTTTTTTTTTTTTTTTTTTTTTTTTTTTTTTTTTTGTTCAAAAGCTTTCCACCACCCTCCCTTTTTTAAGGGAGGTGCTTGCTTCCATAAAGTTTTCCCCATTTATTTCCTTAAATCTTGCCTCCCCCTGCTGGTTGTGCAAAAATAATTTGTGCATAAAAATCACTGTCCCAGATATAAATGTTGTGAGAAAATTACTGTCATAAAGAAAGGATAGTCCCAATCCTGACCCTGGAGCAGTACGGGCAAATCTCAGTATACGCACTGGAGGCCCTTGGACCTCCTCAGAGATGTGTCATTGCTCAGTCAGACAAATCAAGATCAACATTGCTCTCAAAAATAATACTATCATCAATATTCTTTTCTTTCTTTCTTTTTCTTTCTTTTTCTTTCTTTTTCTTTTTCTTTCTTTCTTTTTCTTTCTTTCTTTCTTTTTCTTTTCTTTTTCCTTTCCTTTCCTTTCCTTTCCTTTCCTTTCCTTTCCTTTCCTTTCCTTTCCTTTCCTTTCCTTTTCCTTTCCTTTCCTTTCCTTTCCCTTTCCTTTTCCTTTCCTTTCCTTTTCCTTTCCTTTCCTTTTCCTTTCCTTTCCTTTTCCTTTCCTTTCCTTCCTTTCCTTCCCTTTCTCCTTTCCTTTCCTCTTTCCTTTCCTTTCCTTCCTTTTCCTTTCCTTTCCTTCCTTTCCTTTCCTTCCTTTTCCCTTTCCTTTCCTTTCCTTTTTCTTTCCTCCTTTCCTTTCCTTCCTTTCCCTTCCTTTCCCTTCCTTTCCCTTCCCTTCCTTCCCTTCCCTTCCCTTCCCTTTCCCTTCCCTTCCCTTCCCTTCCCTTCCCTTCCCTTCCCTTCCCTTCCCTTCCCTTCCCTTCCCTTCCCTTCCCTTCCCTTCCCTTCCCTTCCCTTCCCTTCCCTTCCCTTCCCTTCCCTTCCCTTCCCTTCCCTTCCCTTCCCTTCCCTTCCCTTCCCTTCCCTTCCCTTCCCTTCCCTTCCCTTCCCTTCCCTTCCCTTCCCTTCCCTTCCCTTTTTTCTTTTCTTTTCAAGAACAGGTAGTGTATTGAAGTCTCGAAGTCTCTGTAAACAGGGGGTTCCATTTGTCTTTTCATACTTTGGTAAAGTTAGAAAAAAGGCAGATGGGCAAAACATTATTTTTGGTTCCACATCTAACATATCTTTAGTGAATGACTGTATATTGACAGAATGTATACATTGTAAGTTAGTGCATTTGTTAAGCTGCTAAAAAATTACTGAACAGCCAGCAGTTTATTTCTGTAAAGTCTTAATTAGCTTTAATTGCCATAAGTCTATTTATACCTATTTTCATCCATTTATTCAGTCTTTCTTTGTGTTTACAGAACCAATATAAGAACATCTAGACTGTGATTCTGGAAATGTTTTGCTAATTCAAACATATATGAACCACATAATGTATAATTTTCAGAACTATGTCTACTTGGGCTGCAATTTACATTAAATTGCTGTTTTGGTTAAATGGCACCTTAGCTACCAAGCAACTCTTTGAATGGTTGTTTCTTTAATTATTATTTAATTTTGTGGTTATGACTGGTTTTCAGTTAAAGAGGGTACTACTGACAAATTCAATTAAATGAAAATAGAGGACTTAATGGTCCATGCTAATGATTCATTTCATACATAATATTTTATCATTTTCTGTGCAAATTTATAATGAGTGTTTAGTTTGTATTAATAAATGCTTACATTTAGTCTACATAAACTATAGTGATTAAAATACTTTGCTAATGATATCTGTTGATGTTTTAAAAAACAATTAGATCCTTACTTTAAAGCAGTTTTATTAGCACAACTTTCAATAAAAATGCATATTTTGTCATTAAGAGGGAAACACAGGTATAGGAATGTAATAACATATCCACTAGCAATATATATATATATATATACTTAAACAGCTCATGATATGCATTTGCTGTATTCAGGAAAGCAAACTTTGAAGAATTATGCCAATCAGTTCAACATGCTATCTGATTTTATAATATTGCATGAAGGGAATGAGTTTGATAAATCACTTTTGCAGGTATCTGAATTAGGAAAAACTACTTCACTATTCCACAGAAGAGGCAGAAATTTTGGTTTCTTGTGTTTCTAAATACCATGTGTAGGAGTGATAGAGTAGGTAAGTAGCTATTGCAGTCTTGGTTTTACATTTTGCATCTTCACTGATGAAGATATATTGCTTTCCAAAGTGAATAAAGATATAATTTATCCTTTTAAGGATATTATATACTGTTTTAAGATACCATGCTGTTTTGGGACAATTTTGTTTTCATAGCTTTTTCTTTCACTAAGAAATTAATGCACAGTCATTTGCTTTAAGAAAAAATGCTATTAGTTTCAATGGAAAACAGACATATTGCAGTTGCTTCTGCAAACTGCTTTACTAACACAACAGGGATTTGACATAGATTGTTCCAGGGTTAAGGGCACAGGACAGTAAAAAGAAAAGAGGGGCTGAAAATTTTTAACAGCAGCAAAATAATTTAGGAACAAAAATCTTTATGAAAGTCAAGAGCACTCATGTTCCTAAATCACTTACATAATTATTGAATATCTTATTATCCTCTCTTCTTAAAATTTAGGTGGTGACACTGATAAAGGTTTGTAGTAAATGAGTAAATGAGTTACAATTAGCTAAATTTCATGACTTGTACAAATTCTGTATACCACCTGGAAGTTACTGTCAATTCTTTCATGAATTTAAAAAAAAAAAAAAAAAAAAAGCCAGATTTCTTCTTTGAAGCAAAGAAGTCCTTGGGTACTTACCTAAATGTACTCTTTACAGTGGCATTCACTGCCAAACTTTTTGTGTTTTGTTCTTCTGGAAATTCCATTGTAAAATATGTTGATACCAAATCTAATGTTATTTACTCCTGTTTCTCAGGAGTAAATGATTTGATTTTAAGAATGAACACAGATCAGGATCACCAGGATCATACATCAGTGATCTCTGCCACGTGCTGCATGAAAATCAAAAATTTAAGTTTGCTTTTGTTCATAAAGAGTGATGGCGATATATTTTGCAGATTCCATCAAAAGCTAGTGAAGATGCATTCTTGAAATGGTTAAGTCCTCTTTTATGTAGTCAGAGCTCCATATAGGATCTTATTAGTACTCATTTATCCTATGAGAATGTCAGCAAAAGCATAAAGTATTTTTAATTTTTATGCATAAAAAATAATAATAAAAAAAGGATAAAAGAAAATATATTGTTTTTTGGCTATGATCTTTTGGTTCCTGGCTTTTTCCAGAAGAAGGAGCTGAAAAATGAAATTTGGTTTTCAAATGTAAGTGAATAGTCATCAAAGCAAAGGACAGAAATGACAGCACAATCTAGGTTATACGTTTGTGTTTCTCCTCATGTGAGGTCCACAAAGGTAGAGATGTTCATCAACAGACATTTAAGGAATCAAAATAAAGCGGCACTATGTCTTACATTGTCACCTCCTTTCATTAAATTTTATTTCAAAATCCATCGATTTTTTTCAATATGGGGTTTATGGTTTCTCTCTCTCTTTCTCCTTTTCTTTTTAATCACATATAAGTGTATTTTTATAGGTTATCTCTCCAGTTAAAACTGAGTCAAGCACAAGTTGGGCAGAAGTGAGAACAACATTAATATGTGCCTTGGCAGAACCTTGGCAAGGCAGACTGAGCCAATGTTATCCCTCAAATATCACCTCAAGCACCATGTTCTCAGAAACCCTTATTTTCAGACACCTGGCCAGGGGTGGCCTTGATGTTGGGGCTGTGCCACCCAGAACTCATAGCTGCTGATCTACTGGGGCTGCTGATTGGAAATCGATCATAAGGCAGCTGGTGTTCAACATCAGTTTCACTGAATGACAGCAGAAATGCTGGGACGGGGTGCACCTCATTGCCTCTAGGGTTTAACCATTAAACTGGATGGTAATAGTAACTAAAGTCAGGAAGACTGTCATTATCCTCCTGCTCTTCTTGAGGAAATATTTTCATATATAGCTTGCTATTTATCTGGTTTCCCACTTAAAGTTATGCACGCATTGAAGTACTGAAGGATTCCCAAGTGCTTTGTAAGGAAGGAAAAAATAATAATCTGTTAAGAAATTCCGGGTGTTTACTTTTTTAAGTTACTAAACTATGGAGTATGTGTAGCTATCAGCTACACTATGCTCATAACTTCACTGTCTGGGTGGATCCCTGCTGCAACCGATTGCCAAATAGTATAGGTTACTGGATGTGCCTATACGTGGCTTTGTTGCTGCTGCTTCTGCCCACCAAGGGGGTGGACATAGTTTCATGGCACTGAAGCAGCATACAGGAGCAACTCCATGGGGATGTGAGTGCAAGCATGCACACCCCTCCAACTGTTACCATCCTGTGATGATTATCATAAAAAGTTGATGGGCATTTTTCTTTCTAATATTGACCAACACAATTATATGTATATTGTCAGGAATATTTTCCACCCATTTTTGGCTATAAAATTTGATGCCGCAATTACATAGAAACACACTTGTTTATTTTCCAGTGTAGTCTTCAAAAATAATCTTCAAGGGTCAGCCATGTTTACTACCACAATGTTAATGGTTTGTTCCTCTAAATATTTCTTCATGAAGAAAAACGGAAGCACACTAAAGTTTGATACTGTCATTGTAGCTCTCTAGATGCCTGTGTTTGAGATCCGTTCTTTCCTAGAAAAACTTTCTACCATGGGAAAAACACATGGACTCAAATGCAAATAATAGGAAAAGGCTACTCTACCAAATGGCTTTCCATCCTTACGCTGTTGGATTCTGGTAGCCTTCACACAAATTTCACTGGTACAAACTGGATTGGTAAAAGGGTGCTTATGTCACCTCAAGCTGAGGGACAGAGCTCCTCCACATCACATCACATTTCTTTAGTCATTTCAATAGAGTACTCAGAGCACAAGGAAGAAAAAAAAAAAATTTTTAGCACATCTGGAATTTGAATTGTCTTCTGAAGTTTCCTGGTTTTCTTTTCTTAGTTTAAAGAGGGAGTCCAGGGATGTTACCTTTTTCACTTTGATGTCTGCAGTTAAATGGGATGAATTCAGACCAAATGTGTTCTGATTACGATAATGAATAGTGTTGGGTTTAGTTATTGAAAATGTTGCTATCTTCTGTTCTTCTAGCTCTCTACTGCCTTCCATACCAGTCTGATAACAAGATTATGACCTAATTTGTGCAGAGTCAATATTTAAACTGTAATAATACTGTCTTCCTGTGACTTATTTTCTCCAAGACCGATGATGTGTTTTACAGAAAATGAGAGAATATTGTCTGTCTTTATTCTATCTTCCAAGGTGGCTATCAGGTCTGTAAAGTATTATTCAATTTAGTAAAATCATCTTATCAGTGGCATAAAAAAAGTTGATCAAGCCTGTCTTTAGTCTCTGGATTATTTTTTATTCCAGAAAATTTCACTATTTTTTTTTTTTTTACCCATAGACTAAAAGACAATTTCAATTATTTTAAAGTAGAAAACAGATGTTAGGGAATTTGCACGGGCTAATTAACTTTCTACAAATACCTCACTGTGAATTCAGAAAGATTCGATTGCAAAAACTAAACGTATCAAAAGAATACAGTCTAATATGCCAAAACAAAGTAGAATGATCTGAAATGTGAGCAACATATTAATGGTTACTCAGAAATTATTAATTTATTATTATTTATTTATTTATTTATTTATGTGATAGGAGGGGAAGGAAAAGCCTAATGCAATTCTTACTTTAAAACTACAACAACAAAATAATCTTCCCTACTTCTCACTGTAAAAACTCACTGACCTGACTTTAGAATGAAAGGGAAGTAGGGGCTTCTGTGTTTATCTCATAGCAAATGCACAGTGCCACTTTATTTAGTAGTCTCTTTATCCAGTACAGTTGTCTAAGCACTAGTTTAGAGGATGAACTGAAGTTTCAGAGGTTTCCTTGAAGCTAGCTGAATTTCTCTGGTAAGACCATGTTTTCACACACACATCTTTCCTCAGATCTTCAATATATGAATGTGATGGGACAATGATGCCAAGGAAGATGATGATTTCTCAGGACTTTAGACATACAATATTTTGTTTACATGATTAATTGTCATTGATTGTCTTTTGCTCCTCCAAAATACCTGCCACATTTTTCAGGTATCTAATTCAGGATCTTACTTTAAGGCAGCTGCTTTACCCTTTCCACTGGCTGTGTAGGGATGACAGGTCCTGTACTGACCACATCAAATTTGAACTTGTTATTGCCTCAAAGTATTACCTCAAGTGGGTGTATAGGAGACAAATAAGACTTAGCAAAACACTGCTTAGGTGCAAGAAAATATGGAAGGAAGGAAGAAATGAAATAGTGAAATGAGAATGCACAAGGATAGAAAGCCAATATGTAGGAATCTTCTTCAATCATAAAGAAGAGACAGAGAAAACCTGGTACCAGACTTCAAATGTATGAAAGGTAGCTTCAAAGGGAAAGTTCAGAGATTATTGCCCATGTTCACTGAAGATACAACAGAGGATGATGCTGAAAACTGCAATATGGAACATTAAATTTAGACATTAGAAAATACAAGAGAGAAAATAATCCCTCTCACTTTAAGGGCAGTGAAGTAAATGAATAGACTGCCTAGGGAATTTTTGGAAACCCTGTACTGGAAGTTTTTAAAAACAGGATAGACAAACATCTGTCAGGAATGATTTAGGTACAGCTGGTCCTGCCTTGGGGGAGGAGGAACTGAACAATCTTTCTAGCTCATGTTTTGCTATGAATCTATAATAAGTAACAATAATGCTTCATTGGTAAACCTTGAGAGGTCACTCAGGTATGGACAGAAAAGAAAGGGTGATAGCAAGAAAAAACGATGAGAATTTACCTGTCCAGGATCTCCTGGTTCCCTGGTTCCCCACTTGCACCTTTCTTTTCAGGAATGTTTCCACCAGGGAAAAAAAAAAAAAAAAAAAAAAAAAGAAAAAAAAAAGAAAAAAAAAAGATCAAATATGATCAAAACAAGTTTTATTAATATTTTGATGTGCTAAAGCATAGAACCAACATTTGAAAGGTAACATGGAATATAGGTACAAAGATGAAAATATAATAAAATTCAAGCAGAGGCAAGGTAGCTGTCATGGACAAAGTCCTTTATTCCCACTTAAATGTTGCAAAAAGACATTTCTTCATTGAGTTAGTGTATTACTTAACAACTTGCAACCAAATCCTGAAACAATTAGGATGGACCAGATGATCATAGAATCATAGAATCATAGAATATCCCGAGTTGGAACGGACCCATAAGGATCATCTAGTCCAACTCCTGGCACCGCACAGGTCTACCCAAAAGTTTAGACCATGTGACTAAGTGCACAGTCCAATCGCTTCTTAAATTCGGACAGTGACTACTTCACTGGGGAGCCTATTCCAGTGTGCAACCACCCTCTCGGTGAAGAACCTCTTCCTGATGTCCAGCCTAAACTTCCCCTGCCTCAGCTTAACACCGTTTCTGCGGGTCCTATCACTGGTGTTTACGGAGAATAGGTCCCCTGCCCCTCCACTCCCCCTAGCGAGGAAGCTGTAGACTGCGATGAAGTCCCCCCTCAGCCTCCTCTTCTCCAGGCTGAACAGGCCCAGTGGCCTCAGCCGCTCCTCACATGTCTTCCTCTCTAGGCCCTTCACCACCTTTGTCGCCCTCCTCTGGACACTCTCCAACAGTTTAATGTCCTTTTTGTACTGTGGTGCCCAGAACTGCACACAGTACTTGAGGTGAGGCCGCAATAATCATTATAACATTAATGTAGGCATACAACGACATTTTTTTTCCCCTAAAATTAATATGCAGAAGTATGCAATATTTTGTATTAAAATATATTGGCTGAGAAGCTGATATATGTGACACACACATATATAAATATATGTACACAAAGCTGATTTTATTTGAATACGTTGTTGTAAGGCATATGCACAAAATAGCAATGTTAAGACAACCACATCATTTTTTTGTTTTCATCAATTTTGAATGTTTAACCACAGAGGCATAAGACTGTGTTCGACTTTATAATTGAATAAAAGATTTTCTGTTACTTAAATATATAAACATTTAAAATTATATGCATACATACATACATATAATTTTAAAACTGCTTTAGGCTTGGGCCATTATTTTTTGAAACACTTTAGCCTGTTACAGAAACTAATGTTTTATTTTATTTTATTTTTTATTTTTTTTTTTACGAGGTGGAACTAAAGCACCCAAACCCCATCATCTAAGAGTACATTCAACCAATTGACACATCATAAGCATTTTTCTCTCCGTAAGGCCACAAAGAAATTTATTTTTGTATCTAATTCAGATGTATGATTATCATTTTTCCAAATGACACCAACCTTATTATTTCAAATCTAAATACTGATTTTTAAAACGTTGGTTGCGCTTTACTATTATCTTTGACAGAAGCAGGTTTAGTTGCAAGCATGCACCTGGAAATCCTGTTTAAATACATATGGAGAACACATATTGAGTGAAGTATTTTTGTGATCAGCTCTATGCTGCATGCTTTCCTTCTGTTCCCATTTTACAGAACACTGGTTTAAAGGTAAAAATTAACAACTGGCATATATATCAATCATTCTAGAATGTTCTTTAGTCATCACTGTGCATACACATAGACAGTATAATAAAATCTACAGGACCTAAACAAGTTCTAAATGTTTTTCTACTTATTTCATTGATGATTTCATCATCACTTCACTATATTGTTTTTCACCTTGTACACAAGTGAGGATTCAGTTACTTGACTATTTCTTACTGGATGATTTGAATATGTATTAAAATTGAGTTAATTTGAATAACTCAGCTAAGACCTTTACCGACTATCTGGTGTCCTTTTCATATTTCTCCTCAGAAAAGTCATTATCTGCAAGAAAGACTTGACTGCTAAAGATCTGGAGAATGGACAGTATCCTCGGATCATTCTTTCTAATGTGGAGTACTGTCAAGTTGCCACAATTGTTTTGCTCGGTGAGAGAATGTGGGCAAAGCAGCAGTAGAGAAGAGGCAGAGTTTTGTCCACAAAGAAGCAGAATTTAAACAGCCTAAAGAGCACAGGTTTTAGCTTAAGCCATTTCTGGCCAAGCTTCACGCCTTGCATTTCTAACCCAGTGATCCTGTAGCCTATTACAGATACCGTAAGTTTTGTCAGGAGCTGCATGCCTGAACTGAACACCTATAAAAGCACACTCCCCTCCTTGATCTCCAGGTCTGCACAGAGCCACATACATTTCTGCATGGCTTGTGCTAGAGAATTTTGTACAATCAGTCCCCAAATGCAGTGCTGTGTGGTGTGGTCATACATGTGCAGCCTCAAAGAGAGAAAGAAAATGGGAGTAGGCAGGGGTCAGTGACAAGTGGCCATGCACGGCTGGTGTGTAGATGAAGTGGAGCGGAACAAGGGCAACAGAAATGATGGGATTTTGTTTTCCCATGCTCTGACAGCAAGTTGGAATGGGAAACGTTCCCTCTCGCACACACATGGTGCAGAGTAAACCACCTTTTAGCATAAAAAGAAAGCATTTATAGACATAAAAGGCTAAGTACAGCTCAGTTACAGACCTGAGGGCAACATGTGTTTGGTGACAGGGAGTGTAAGAAGCACTGAATATACCAGTTAATACTTCAGAGGTAATTTTCCCCACTACAGGTTTCCCTTTAATCCTGTTTGTTTATTGATACTTAAACAGATCTA
The DNA here is from genome assembly GCF_009769625.2 of Cygnus olor. NCBI lineage: Eukaryota > Metazoa > Chordata > Aves > Anseriformes > Anatidae > Cygnus > Cygnus olor. The sequence continues at coordinate 142,484,837 of NC_049169.1, read as the reverse complement.
ACAAAGCCCAAGTAAAAAGCTGAGAATGAATACTTTACAGCTCATGCCATAGGAAGTTTATATGAAATATTTCTATATTTGAACAAAAAATAATATTAGAATAAAAGTTCCCTACATATTATCTATACTGTTTGCTAATTAACTATGTTAAAATGTACTAAACATTCTACAAAGACACTGAAAAGCAAGTTAGCAGAAATCCTGGAATATGGACAAAGGAAAAGTAGCAAACGTACAATTGTAACGTGCCAACACAGTTCTATTAACTGCAGCTCTGATTTATTCCTCCATCCTCCTGTTCCAAGATGTACACCTTGTCTTTTTTCTTTAGGAGGAACAAAGATCATGGAACAGATTGTAAGTGAGGCAAATTGCATATCTGTTTACAGTTGTGTTACACATATTCTATATATCATTTGCAAACTATTCCCCAAAGAAATAGTATCAAACTTTTGGGGAAGAGAGAGGATCTGATGACAATCTGTTTTCATTTCATTTCTTTTAGATACTCCATGATATTTCATCTGCTTTATCTGCTTAGACTCATTTCTTGTACTGCAGCTATTGCTTTCCCACCATTGCCCATGTGTTTCCTTTTGTTCTTTTTGGCTTGAATGTTCATTAACTATATTATTTGATGTGATGATGCCATTGCAATTAAGAGAAAACTGATCCACATTTCGGAGAACAGAATCTTATTTTGCTTTGCAAGCACTCTAGTTTAGATAAAATATAAAGGATTCTGTTTTTTTTTTTTTTTTTTTTTTAAACACACACACACACACGTTTAAAAATATAGCCATACTCCAAAATCCTTAACTTATGCACACATTTGATCTGCAAGTTTTAACACCAAGGTAATTTTACTTGGATGGTTTATGAAGTGATTTAGCATGAATGCCTTTACTTTTTAAGCTGCGATACTTAAAAATGAAGTTCTTCTCTTCTTCATCTTTTCATCTGGGTACTGTCAGCACTGAGTTGGTTTGAACAATAATTATTAGACAGTTTTGACTAAAAGATAACTTCAGGTAAATACCAGAATTACCAAAAGTAAGTGCTCAAGAAAAAGAGGACTTCTGTGAAATGAACGGAACTATTAACAGCGCTTGCCGAAGACAAAACTATTAGCAGCACTTTGGAATACCATTTTAGCTAAACAACGATCCATCAACTTTAACAAAACTTGTGTGGAAGTATTGCTTTATAAAACTACTGTCTGAGAGTAAGACCCTCCTTTTCATTCCTTTTCTTTTTCCTTTTCTTTTTCCCTTTCCTTTTCCCTTTCCCTTTCCTTTTCCCTTTCCTTTTCCCTTTCCTTTTCCCTTTCCTTTTCCCTTTCCTTTTCCCTTTCCTTTTCCCTTTCCTTTTCCCTTTCCTTTTCCCTTTCCTTTTCCCTTTCCTTTTCCCTTTCCTTTTCCCTTTCCTTTCCTTTCCTTTCCTTTCCTTTCCTTTCCTTTCCTTTCCTTTCCTTTCCTTTCCTTTCCTTTCCTTTCCTTTCCTTTCCTTTCCTTTCCTTTCCTTTCCTTTCCTTTCCTTTCCTTTCCTTTCCTTTCCTTTCCTTTCCTTTCCTTTCCTTTCCTTTCCTTTCCTTTCCTTTCCTTCTTTCCTTTCCTTTCCTTTCCTTTCCTTTCCTTTCTTTTCCCTTTCTTCTTCCTTTATTTTTCCTTTATTTTCTTTTTCCTTTTCTTTTCCTTTTTTTTTTCTTTTTTCTTTTCTATGATTTACAAAGTTCTCCATCTCCCACCCCCCTCCTCCAAAATATGATAAGCTTAATTTTAATGTCAATACCACAGGAAAAACTCCTTTAAATCAATAGTGTGATACTAGCCATTTACAGAGCAAAATCAAACCTTTTAAGACAAATATTTTTAAAATATTTGATAATGTCCTATCTTGCAATTTAGAAAAAAAAAAAGTATAATGAATGTATTTTAACTTTAATTATTTAAACAAACAAACAAAACACACACACACTCCAAAAACAATTCTGCTCTTAGCTACTTAATGAAACGAAGTGTCTAAATCCAGCCCAGGGAAAACTTTCTCATTGTCAATCAAATTTCACTACAGGTTCATTAAGTGAGAAATGTTAGGAAAGAAACTAGTAACATTACAATGTAAGCTCAGTGTATTTACATGCAATATTTGCTTATGCAAGTAATTAATCATTATGATTAATTATACTAGAAAGTGAATAGATTATTTCAGTAAACCAAGATTACTTGCCTATGGGTAGAGATCTATAAGCTGCATATATACTCATTCACTAATAAATGATAAGGATCACTGGTGAGGCTGGTTACAGAGCTTGGGAAAAATAGCAGTTACTAAGTGAAACTGCTTTTGGCAACTATTGACCTTTGAATTCTTAACCTGGAGGATATATAAACAACACAATGTTCTCTGGCAAGTTTTCCCTGATAACCTGCTGGAAAAGGGACAGAATATCCTCAAGCCATTTTGTATGCACAATTTAACAATTATGTGGTCAGAGGAAGGATGATTCTGTTAAGCTGCTGGGAATGGTAGATATTTACAGGTTTTACATGTTTACAAAGGAATTTCAAAATCTAAAACAACATAATCAATATCAACTCTTATTCCTCTATACTGAGATAAATGATATTGAACACTGTGCTGGGAACACATGCACACACAGACACACACACACAAACAACAACAAGAAAACAACAAAACAACAACAACAACAACAAGAGAAAGAGAGGAAGGATTCAGAATGTATAAAGAGATTATGTGAATTAAATTCATAGCACAGTCAATCCTGACTTAAGGACAGAATGTTAAAGGGATGTTGATTTTTTTCAGAAAGAGAAGAAAAACTGTTTAAATATTTTTAAAAGCAAAATATTAAAGAAAAACAACAACACAACTAAGCCCACATTGAAAATCATTTCAGGTTTCTAAAATCAGTGAAAAAAATCAAATCTATATCAAAATGTAATTTTGGATAATTATTATAATTAAGAAACACATAGGAAATGATAATATAAATGGTTTATAGCACTACTTTTACTTTAAACACATATTTTCCCTTTAAATTTATATAGGTAAAAATTTTGCAATATAAAGACTTTAATTCCATGTCAAGTTGTGAATGCACACAGAATTTATCTTTTGAATTTCTTTTAACTCTCAGCCTTTCCAAGTCTTCTTGGTTATATTCAGGAGGCTGAAAGTAAGAGCACATCCCAAATCCTGCACTTCCATAGTTTTTTTTTTTTATTATTATTATTTTATTTTTTTTTCTAATTGGTGTTTCCACACTCTCCATGCATTCATCAATCAGATGTAAATTACAGCATGCCTGATTGGGTCTCCTTCACCCTAACCATTCCCTGCTGACTGGCAGTGCTTGCCAACTGCTGCAGCAAGCAAGATGAGCAGCAACAGCACCTCGACTGTTTTGGTAGGTCTTTGCTACCACCAGTAGCACAGATAACAACTGCTTGCTTAACACCTATTGAGTATCTTGAGCACAATTGTCCCACTGAAGAATGCAGCTGTCATCCTTGATCAATTAAGAAACATCATTGCCATAAAATAATACAAAATAGTAGGTCCATAAATTCAAACACTATTCCAATTTCTATGATAGTCTTTTGTTTCTATCCTTTATACTGGAAACAAGCACCGAAAAATATCGGGGGGTGGGGGGGGGGGGGGGGGAGGGGGGAGGAGGAGGGGTCAAAAAGAGGCACAGATGATGAAAGATGAAAAGCTTTTCTCATAATACTTAAACGTAATGTATGATCAGAGAAAATCCTATGGAACCATTTTTCTGAACAAATCAGGAGAATGGGCTGTACACCACTGAAAAGGTTTAATAAGGATGCAATCTAGAATACTATAGCCACCTAAAAATTTAATGCTAAAAATTATTAATTTAATGCTAAAAATTATAGCCACCTAAAAATTTAATGCTAAAAATTATTTTATGGTTCCTACTCTGCTGCAGTACAATTCTCATTCTGCATAAGCATGGGTTTAGCATATTTTAAAGAGAAATGACATCTAAAATCACCCTCAAAATATCATCATCCCATCCCCATTTTCTCAATAAGCCATACCACTTTACATAGTCCCAGTGAGAGGCTGGGGCTTGGACCCAAGTCTGAAAGGAAGCTTAAGAGAATTTTGTATGAGGAGAACAAAGAAGAACAGTGGGAGAAGAAGAGCAGAGATTGTTGTTTGGCCAAATGAGAAAGGTAAACCAATTATGAAAATGCAAAGATTGAAAACATTTGTTTTACAATTGACATGTACCACTTTAATGGTAGTATGGATAACACTGCATTACACTGACCTTAACGGTATTTTCAGGGAGCAGGGAGAATGAGTCCTAGGGGATGTCACTTGTAGAGAAGCACAAACAGGTCAAGAACAATTTCTCTATTGTGCTAAGCAGAAACAGGCTTTCCTTCATCTTCACATGTAGATGTTGTTTTGTTCTGTGTTTTTCTTGAACCGACATCTTGAATACAACATTCTGTTTTTGAGTGACTAAGATTGATGTTCTTTCATCTTTGCCTGCAAACACCAAAAGTGAGCTCATTGTTTCTGTGCCCAGCACTGAGCAAAGGCTCTGAGGCATCCAGGATGGAAAGGCAGTATTTTGTACAGGACTGAGGTTTGAACATCAGGAGTGGCATCTGGAGGACAAGCCTTTGCATCTTATGTGAGAAGCAACTCTTCCATCTGGGGTACAGAATTCAGCCCCTGCTATAAATATCTGAACTGCATGGGTGTTGCAAACCTTGCCAAATCTTACGTAAAAGTGCACAACAGAATTTTTTATCTCATTTAATGATCCCCTGAACTTTGATAATTTCTAATGTCCATGAGTCGCCCAACAACATTTCTAACATTATTTGTATATCACAGTTTAATCATTCATATATCAAAAAATATACCTTTGTATAATATGCTGTGTGTTTTGCAATTCTAGGAGGTGGGAGTGTGGGAAAAAAAGAGCAAGAGAAGAGATTATGGATAATGTGCCATGAACAGAAAAAAACTAATCTAAGTGGAGTGGTCAACTGAAACCTGAAAGAATGGGAGATTATTGGTAGCTAGGGCAAACAACAGAATAGTTTGTTCTACTCCCACCGCTGCTATTGCCTTGTGACCAGACTTTCAGCAAGATGATTTTCAGCCTCTGTCTCTGTGTCTCTATTTACCACCCGTCACATGTGTAAAACTGTGATACTCCATGACATTTGGGGATGGGTTTCTTAACATCCTCTGCTGATAATTCTCTTTTTAATAACTGAAGCTCAGATCTCAGTCAATAACAAGAATGTATTGCTTTCACTGAGTCTTTCCCTTGTTGACCCAGTGGAGTGAAGCAGCAACCCCCCCGGTAGTGCAGAATTCACCTCTCCTTTTTCCAAGTTGCCTCAGGCTGATGAGCTGTCTGACTTGCATGCCTTATCAGCTAGGAGAAAGCCAATGGCACCATTTTTTGAATATTTCTAAACATTTCTTCAGGCACAGTTACTTCACACATTTAAAACCAAAATCACAAACAGCTCTGAGTTGCCAGAAATTTCATTTCTTCAGCAAATAAATTCTTTCCCCTCCCAAAAATATTCACTCTGTGCTACTCTGTTACATCATTTTCATAGCTTTATGGAGAGAAAGACGGGATTCATCAACAAAATATGATGGAAAGAAAGATATTTTCCCAGGGTTAGAAGTAGAATATTGTGGACCAAATCACCAGGAATTACCTAAAAAGGTAGAGATGAACCAAGAAAGAGGCAGTTGCTGTCAAGACCTTCAGGATTAAAGGTTACCCATGGTAACTGGTACCAAGGTTACTGGGAGAGGGAAGGCAATGCCTAAAAGAGACACAAATTATTCAAGACATCAGGATATCCTACAGTATAACTGAGGCCATGCCCCATATAGAGCAACAGAAGAGGGTTGGGAAGGGCTTCAGCAGATACAGGTACAAAAGAATCCCAGCGGAAAAGTTGACAATTACTATGACATAGATGGGGTGCTGGGTGGAAGAGGGTTTTATAAATAATGTCCAAAACCACGATCAAGAAAAATAGAGGAGCAACTCCCTAAAAGGTAGTTAGCTAGGACACTTTTACTATAATGAAGAAAGATTACTGAGACTTCAGAGAACTGAATACTACCTGATGTCATGACAATTATAAGACTAAGTAAGCAAGCACAGGGAAAAAAATGAAAAAGGAGTCCTGAAGCTCTGTGTTTTAATTCGTATCTTCCCACTCTGAAGCCTGAAAAAAAAAAAAAAAAAAAAAAAAAAAAAAGTCACTAACACATCTGTAATTGCCAAGGGGACTATTCTTCATAAAAATTTATATACTCAGGATGCCCATGTCATCACAGCCTGTTACAAGCAAGTATTTTGCTGTTCTGCAAAACACCTGCATAAATACACAACATAAGTGGCTGTATTAAAGTACTTATCTCTGAATATGGAGAGGACTTCTTTTTTGGATATGTAAATATTCCCATAAAAGGAAACACAATAGAAGACTGACGAAACATTTCTATTATGGCTCAAATTAAAAAATGCAGCAGTACGTTAAAAAAATCTTTTTCTTTGTTTCATACATTATAGACCACCCTTCTGGAAGGACTCAGAGAAGAAATACGTTGGAACTCAATTACCTGTGCTAGTGAACCACCCACAGAAATTTAAAAATAGCTGCCTCTCATAGATACCCAGTGTGAACCAAGTGCTTTTTTATGTGTGCTTCTCATGTCTAATTAACATAATAAAATACAGTATGTACCTTTTCACACTGCTGGAAGAAGCCCAAAATGGTCATTAAACACTAAAGATATCTCAGTGGCCAGTGAACTTTTATCTGATCACTTAAATTCCTTGCTTTGCTTTACCATTGATGAGCAACCAAATGAAGGTCAACCAGCTACACCTCAGTCAAATACACTTGCTGTGTCTGTGTGAAACACCAAAAAATAAACCCTTAAAGTTTGGTGCATCCTTATGAAAGCATCACAGATCTTCAAAAGTGAATTGGAAACCTTGGTCATCTGTAAAGATTGTTTCCACTTGGCCTCAAACTCCTTTATAAACCACATGGTAGTAAGGTACAAGGCAGATCAGATCCAAATGTCTCATACATTTGCAGAGCCAAACATTTACTCACCCTGACTGACAGATGAAGGCAGCAGTCAGAAAGTAGATAACAGTCAGCATCTCAAACCCCTTCTCTCCCTGATGTTCCAGTTCTCATGCTTGTCCAACCTGGTACAGAAACAATAAATGAAGGAAAATCCTTATTTAGAGAATTTCACTCCACTTCATTTTAGCAATCTTTGGCAATTGCATACACCTATCACGAAATCTTAATAAAAACTAGTCTGCTATTGAATGGTCTTTACTTTTAAACCTCCATTAATGATATTTCAGGTGAATTTTTTACTACTTTTTTTTTTCCCCCATTATTCTTTTAGCAGCACTGCATCAGATAAAGGTCATCTCTTGCTGTAAAAAAAAATAAATAAATCTTGGAACCTTGTAACTTTTCTAATTGATGTATTCTTGACTTCAGGTAGCACATTTTCACTAGAATTTTCCAATTGCATTCACATATTCTTCCCATAATTTCCATTGTTTCAGAATATCTCCTCCTCTACACTGAGCTGCTAGCACTACATTTTGGACAATGAAGTTCTGCACCACTAAAGCTAGGAATCTTTTTTAGGATCCACACACCTTCATTTGTGCATAGGAATCTCTGATCGATATTTACAGTAGCTTTATCATTTAACAGATGTTTGGACAGTTACAGTCCCCTCTGGGACAGTACTGTGTGGTTTTGAATTACTCCAGAGTTGTTCTATGAATATTTTTCCTCACTTTCTTATAGTCCTGGGGGTCTGTAACAGATGCTAATTTCAGTTTCTTCTTTGTTTTTTGATAATCTAGTCTTACCCAAATTATTCCACTGCTGCCCTCATCATTATCAAATTGTATCTTACTGATTTTCAGGGTTTCCAGCAGTAGATAAGACCATACTAGCTACATCTTACACACACACAGCATAGCTTAGAAGTTTCATATGTGCATATGGAGATGGTGAGAGCATTCAAGAAATAGGGGCTTTTGGCAGAGAACATCCCACACCTCCTGTCCTTTCAGAAATATGCCTTGGAATAATTAGCAGCTTCATCTCAACTTCCCAATTTGCCACAATGCTCTCAGATATTATGCTGCTGCTCCACAGCTTTCAAAGGGGTTTATCATACTGCATGCTGATCTGTTCCCTGATTCAAATGCTTAAGACATTAAGAGCATGACCCTGAGGCATATTTAAATAGTTTATGTTACATGAAGGTTGCCAACTCGTACAAGTGAAGATGCCATATTATGTTATAGTGCCTTTGGTCATCATGCATTACATGTATCCTGAGGCCATTCCAGTATAACCGGCTTCCTTGCTTTAGAGAGAAGGGAAACTTTTCACAAATAGCAGCCATAATAAATGCTCAGGTTGTGCTCCATCTTTTAGTTCATCAGAGGCAGAAGGCAAAAAGTATTTTCATAAAGTAGCAAATATGCCAATTCCAGAGCTTAGGACTCCGGTGAAGAATGAAGGGGCAGACAATGCTATCTATTTATAGTACATTTTGCCTGAATCCCTTCTTTTGTACACAACAGCCATGGTCTTTCATGCAGAACCACTGTAGATGGACAGCTGTGTGTCTAAACATCTGTGATGAACAGAACTCAGATGGGAGCTTAAAAAAAGAGAAAACGGCATCAACATATTCATAAGTTGGTGTGGGAACAATGAAAGCACATATTGTAGGTCTGAAGGAAAAAGGCAGAATCAGCTTGTAAAAAAAAAAAAAAAAAAATTCTCCATGAAATTATTTTTGCAGATGTCAGCATAGGCTTTCTGCCTGATTTCGTGTAGCATTAAACTCAGGAAGGAGACAAAAGATATAGTATTGACCAGCCAGGAGTTTCAACGAAGCACCTATAAATCCAAAAATCAGAATCAGAGCATAACTTGATCCTGAAGGATTGTAATACCTCAAAAAGAAAATGAAGAGGGGAAAAAAAAAAAAAAAAAAGTAAACTGAATTAGCTCTGTCTAACTTCTGTGTAAAATGTGTTAAATCCATTAAGATTGGACTAAGGCCAAAGGTGCACAGATAATAATTTTGGAGCCTCCCTAGGTTCCTTCAGTATCTTCAACTTGCTTTTTACTTGTGAATAAACAAAGTTTTCTGCTTTAAAAATATATGAATAAAATTAAATTAAAAATAAAATAAAAAATCCTGCATTGCTGACCAGACATCACCCTGAAAAGCAGATTTTGTTGTTTTCACTTGTACTGATGCTACCTTAATTTTTGAGTAGTTCTAATGATAGCTGGCAGGAATGAGAGGATATGACTCAAAGCAGTTTAAGTAGTTTGTTATCAACATCTCTCTCCTGTAGAGAATGATAATGAAGCATATAGATTGCATCTTCACCTGAATTCTATCCCTATTATTCATTTAACTGTTTAGATGATTTCTAGACCTAACAAAATTTTCTTTACATTTGAATACATTGCCAGAGTAAGATATAAGCACTCTCTTTCTTGTCTTTCTTAAAAGATGATGCATAAAGCTCTAAGTAAAAAAATATGACCCTTGGCTTTCAAGTTTCCTTTCCTCTGTTCATAAACAATTTCCTGGAATACCTAGTGGAACCTGCTTAAAGAGGCACTGAAGCTCAGTAGGATATATGTCTACTTATAGATATTTCCAATATTCAGTGGGTTTGGCATGTACAAAACTGATGGGATATTGCAGACTCCAGCAGAAGGATACATTTCTAAAATATATTGCATCAAACTGTATATGCCAGTACATTATACAGTGTCTGCTGCACTGGTTATCCGCTATCTCTTTTTACTGTAGATGTTCATGTGCAAGAGAAAGTCAATGTTCCTAGTGTGAAGAAAATCTAAAACTTTCTTACTTGAAAGTTGAAATGTAATAATTTTCGCTCTTTAAAACTGCATACATCTTTTTTTCAATAATAATAATAATAATAATAAAACAACAACAACAGCAAAACATTGTTTCCAACTTATTAATAAACCGTAAATGCGAAAAAGAGGTATCTGTGAGTTATAACAGAGTGGTAACTCTGAGTTACCTACGGACAGACTATTTTTCTTATATTCATGTGTTATTCAAAACTAATATATAAATTTCTGTGAGTGATTCTTGTCTTAATCATCAGTATGAGAACAGTCTATTGTAGACAAAATAAGGATACTCATGTTTTGAGCTGCTTTGATGGGATATAGAGGTCACACATTATGTATCTAGATTCCCTAAGCAGCAATCACAGCTCCAGTGTAAACTCCAGAATTACATATTCACAATCCTGCCTTCTGGGATTTGAGACAGTCTTGATCAATAAGAGCTTTTAACTAAGAAATAATGGAGTAGTACTCCATTTCCAGGGAAAGAAAAAAGAAAATCTAGCAAATGACAATGAAGATGATAAGCTGAACAATCATTCATTTATTAGCCACTACCAGGATCTAAAGTCCTTCCTTGTTCCTCACCCCATTCCCAAATGTTGACATGATTCAAGTTTCTCTTAGACTCTTCTGTAAATCTCCAAGGGTGGAGAAGTGATTCTGCCTCTAAAATTGCAGTATTATCTTCACTGGAGAGAGATCTGAGAGGGGAAGCATTCACAATCCCTTGCTTCTAAAGAGCCTCCTCTATGAAAAAAATCTTCAGTCCTTTCTCCCTCCCTTTAGGCCCAGGCTCCAGACAGAATGCCCACTCATTGCATTCTTTGGGCAGAGATCAACTTCCCTCTTCTCTCTTATTAAACTGAAGCTGCATCTGGCTTTGCCTGAACGCAAGGATGAAGAACATCCATCCATTGATATGCACTGTTTCATATCTTTCACACTCATAACTGAAATGTAAGAAAGACCTGATGACCTTGTGCTCAGTCTCAAGCACAGGATGATCTCCATCATACAACACTGTATGATGGAGTGTTGAAATTCCCATTGAGCTGTGGAATTCCTGTTCTTGGAGACTTCCAGAATTTGACTTTGAATAATCCAATTTTCTCTGCTTTGGTCAGAAAGTTGAACTAGGGACTTCCAGAATCACAGAATCATAGTATGGTTGAGGTTGGAAGGGACGTCCAGATATCACCTAGTCAAAACCCCCTGCTCAAGCAGGATCACCTAGAGCATGTTACACAGGACGGCATCCAGGTGGGTTTTGAATATCACCAAAGAAAGAGACTCCACAACCTCTCTGGGCAGCCTGTTCCAGTGCTCTGTCACTTGAATTATAGAGAAGTTTTTCCTCATATGTTGATAAAACCTACTGTGGTTCAGTTTATACCCATTACCCCTTGTCCTATCACTGTCCACCACTGATAATAGTTTTGCCCCATCCACTTTACATTGTCCCCTCAGGTATTTGTAGAGGTTGATAAGATCCCCTCTCAATCTCCTCTTCTCTAGGTTAAACAGGCCCAGCTCGCATAGTTTTTCCTCATAAGACAGATGCTCCAATCCCTTAATCATCCTCACGGCTTTGCGCTGGACCCTCTCTAAAAGTTCTATATCTCTCTTGTACTGGGGAGCCCAGAACTGGACACAATATTCCATGTGTGGCCTCACCAGAGCTGAGTAGAGGGGGAGGACCCCCTCTTTTGACCTGCTGTCCACCCTCCTCCTGATGCAGGCTAGAAAGTCCCTTCCATCTTAAATTTTTCTGTAACTCTCACCATGCTGGCCTTGTGAACAGTAGCAAAGATTTTTGTTGGATATTGTATAGCCTCAGAAGAATGAAGAGAGGTAATCAGTAGATATGGCAAACTGAAAGACAAGTAGCCATACCAAAATAAGCCATGCATAGAGCAATCATGAATGGAAAATAAAAACTAAGAGACATGAATGTAACTACAAAACATGAATACAATACATTTATTTACATTTTAAGATTCATTATGCTAAGACAGACAGATATCTTTCATTGATTAGATACACTGCATTTTTGGGGTGTTGTACATGTTGCAGTAGGTGAATTGATCTAGACTTCAGTAGCTATAAATTAGTACAAGGAAGGCAAACAAAATAATCAGGTGCAAAGAATGTGTCAGTATGCTGTGTTACGAGAAGGAGAGAAGAACAACTGGTGTAGAGGAAGCTTAATGGACACTTAGTGGACTTTAGTGTACTACTGGACTGGAAGAAGCTTCTCAAAGTTTAGACATGAGTTGTATGTATCACTTACAATAATGATAACGACTCAAAATATAGGAATGACATTTGCTGACAGTACACAGAAAGAAGATATTAATGGAGGGGAAGAGAATTGGGTAACTCTGGGGACTCAAGCTGTAAAAGAGGAACGAAATGGAACAGCACAACTTGTTATGTTGAGCACCTCAGAAGCTGGTAGCAAAAGTGTATTCCAAAACTTGAGGTTCTTCAGCTCTGTAGTGGGTTTGCACGGCAAGGTTTTGGTAGCAGGGGGCCATGGGGGTGGCTTCTGTGAGAAGGATCTAGAAGCTGCCCCATGTTTGGTAAGGGCCCCACTGCTGACCAGAGCTGAGCCAATAAGTGATGTTGTTTTGTGCCTCTGTGAGAGCATATTTAAGACAAGGAAAAAAAAAAAAAAGTGCTGCGCCACACAGCAGCTGGGAGAGTGAGAGGAGTGAGGAACAGCCTTGCAGGCACCAAGGTCAGCGAAGAAGGAGGGGGAAGAGGTGCTCCAGGTGCCGGAGCAGAAGTCCCCTGTGGCCTGTGGTGAGGACCATGGTGAAGCAGGCTGTCCCCCTGCAGCCCATGGAGTACCACGGTGGAGCAGGGTTCCATGCTGCAGCCTGTGGAGGAGACCACGGTGGAGCAGATGGACCTGCACCAATGGAGGCTGTGGCCTGTGGAGGACCCCTGCCGGAGCAGATTCCAGGCTGGATCTGTAGCCTATGGAGAGCAGACCATGCAGGTGCAGGTGACCTGGCAGGAGCTGCTGCCTGTGGGGGACCCAGGTTGGAGCAGACTGCTCCTGAGGGATGGACCCTGTGGCACGGACCCATATCTGGAGCAGTTCTTGAAGAGCTGCTGCCTGTGGGCAGCCCACACCGGATCAGTTCAGCAAGGACTGCATCCCGTGGGAGGGACCCCACAGCACAGGGGACGAGAGTGATCGAAAAGGAGTGGCAAAGAAGAGGCGCTATAGACTGACCATAACCCCCATTCCCCTGTTCCCCTGTGCCGCTCAGGGGGAGGAGGTGGAAGAGGGCGGATGCGGGGGGAAGGTGCTTTTGGTTTCTTTCCTTTGTTTCTCACTTCTCTAGCTTGTTAGTAATAAGCAGTAAATCTTACTATCTCCCTATGCTGAGTCTGTTTTGCCTGTCATGATAATTACTGTATGATCTCCCTGTCCTTATCTCAACCCTTGAGCCCTTTTCATCGTATTTTCTCCTCATTCCTCTTTGAGGAGGGGGAGTGAGAGAGCAGTTGTTGTGGAGCTCAGCCACCCACCCAAGTAAAACCACCACAGAATGACAGAATTATCAGATACATTATTACATCATAAAATGATTATAAGATGCTAATGTGATACGGTTGCTGAAAAGACATTTATGATTCTGGAATGTGTGGAGTGAAGCGGGAGTGCAACTAATAACTGACAACCCTTGCGTAACACTTTGTTTAGAATACTGTCTACATATATGTTCAAGATGACAAGAAGGGATGCCATCCAGAGGGACCTTGACAGGCTTGGGAAGTAGGCCCATGCAAACTTTATGATGCTCAACAAGGCCAAGTGCAAGGTCCTGCACCTAGGTTGGGAAATCCCCAAATATCAGTACAGAATGGGTGATGAATGGATTGAGAGCAACCCTGCAGACAAGGACTTGTGGGTATTCAGAGACAAAAAACTGAATGTGACTGGCTGAGGGAGTTGGGGTTGTTCAGCCTGGAGAAGAGAAATTGCTGAGGAGGCCTTATAGTGGTCTTACAGTACTTGAAGAAGGCCTAAAGGAAAGATGGGGGAGGGACCCCTTATCAGGCAGATCAGGCAGTGTATTGATAAGATGAGGGGCAATGGTTTCAAACTAAAAGAGGGAAAGAGGGTAGATTTAGATTATGTATTAGGATTTTTTATTTTATTTTATTTTATTTTATTTTTTTTTTAGAGAGGGAGGTGAGACACCAGGACAGGTTTCCAAGAGAAGTTGCTGGTGTCCCATTGCTGGAAGTGGTCAAGGCCAGGTTGGTGAGACTTTGGGCAACCTCATCCATGGAGTAGAAGGCATCTCTGCCTTCCCTGCAAGGGGGTTGGAACTTGATCTTTAAGGACCATTGCAACCCCAAACATTCTGTGATTCTATGATTCTATGATTATGCACACTTTAGTGAAGTGAAAGGAAATTTAAAATGCAACCTCTTAAAAAAAAAAAAAAAAGATTAAAATTCTAGTCACATTTTTTCACCTCCTAATTTTTGGAATTGCTTTTCACTCATGGTTAATAGCTGAGGTTTTAAGAAGGTGTGCCAACATTATATTTTTATCCAAGAACAAATAACATACGATTCTGTACAAAGGACATACAAATTCTGTACAAATGAAAATGGTAAGAGTAAGAGACATGAACTGAAGAGTATGCACTGAAAAGTATTTGGACCTTGAGGAAAATATGAAGAACTGACCATAGCTTTTTTTTTTTTTTTTTTTTTTTTTTTTGAGACAATCTGTCTACAATTAATAGAATTATAGAATAATCAGAATAATAATTTGATAATAAATTGCACCCACCTATAAGTGTATTTTCATATTCCAAACTCTTTAATTGTGCTAGAGGAAGAGGAGTCCAGATGGTGAATGGGTTTGCATGTAGATGCTTCAAAGCCTAGCTTATTTGTGAATGGAAATGGAAGTTTTGTTTGCTTTGCTGTCTAGTGAAAATATCAGGGCACTTGTACAGCAAACTTGTAGAGTAAGGAAAGAGCCATAACTGGTCACTTCAAATTTTTAAAAAAATAATAAAAAAATAATATATATTTTAAAAAAAGGCTAGTTTCTGATTCAACAGTTACAAGGGCAGTCATTTTGGGAAGAGGGTCTCATTCTGTTCCTTTGAACAGAATTCATCTCATCTATCAAGACCAGTTGATATAGGTTCTCCTTACTTAAAATAAATCTATTGTAAGTATTTACAGTGGGATTAACTGAGGTATAGCACTATAGCACTAACTTTCTCCCATGGTTGTAAAAAGATTCTAGACAGCTATCTTAAACTAAGATGTTGAAATTTGGTTAAATAAATCCCTTCTTCAGTGTGCTAAGTTTCTCATGAAACAATGAATAGATATTGCTATTGCAAAAAACTACTTTAAAGCCTACAGTCTTTCATCCAATATTTGTCTTCAGACACTACTCACCACCCTAGATACTCATTGTGCTGATTTGTTTGTTCCTGGTAAACCCAGGACAAATTTTCTGTTGCTACTGCCACATACTTTTACAATGAAATGATTTAAAACACTGACTAAGAGTCAAAACTGAGACAAGACAGGTATCTGGAGAGAGACCCACAGGCAGTAAGTATATTATCATATATAAAACCACAACTGTTACTAGAGTTGATATGTATTTCTAATAAATAAAAGCTAGAAGATAATATGACAAAATGCCTGTTGTTTAAGCAACTTGTAACTTTGATATAAAAAGAATGAATCTGAAAATAATTAATGACATCTATTTCTCTTGATCTGAAGGACAATTCAAAAAAATGAAGCTTCTGGCACATAGATGGTACTCAGAAACCATGTTATAGGAGTCTTCAAGTTCTAATACCCACACTGGATTTGGGGGCCCTGAAAAATTATTGAATGTCAGGCTTGACAGAGTAAAAACTATTTTACAACCATATTTGTCCAAAATAACAAAGCAGTGAAAGAGTTTTAAATATTGAAGAACACATATCAAGATTTCTGATTAATTAACCGTCTTATTCAGGATCATATTCAGTTTCCCTAGTTGGTAATTATTGATTACAGGATATAGCCATTTTTTTCTGCTAACCACTCTGCCCTTTTAAATGTAAACATCAAGGAGTGGATGTGCACTACTCTTATTTACATAACGCTGGACTACTGTGCATGTTATGCAAAGATCCATGGCACAGCAGCGTTATACCTTTTTCTGCAAAGCCAATAACACTTACAAATACTTTATAAATATATATATATACATATATACATATACATGCATATATATATATATAAATATATATTTGGGATCCTGTCTCTTTCCTTCCTGCAAACTAAGTTTTCACATGACTGTTAGAGGTGTCCTGAATTCCCAAAAGTTTAATAAAAGCAATAATTTTGCATAACTGATTATATTTTGTGGCAATTGTGGTTTTGTCATTTCAGTCTACTTTAAGCAATAATTATGCTTCTAAATTTATTTGAGTCATAAAGGCATCCCTTGTTATAAAAATAAAAAGAAATAACAACAACAACAAAGAAACAAACAAACAAAAATGCAGATTTCTACTAGACTCTATTTCAGTAGAGAATTTGGTTGCACATCTTATTTTAATGTTTTCCTATAAGGATTAAAAAGTCATACAGTTATGGTTTGCTTATTCATTCCCATGTGTCTAGTCACATGTTCAGCCATATTTTATCTTTAAGAAACAATAAATTGCTATCAGTGGCCCCAAAATTTTCCCTTTATTTCAGTCTTTTTTTTCCTTTTTTTTTTTTTTTTTCCCATATATTTTAAAATATGACAGAATAGGCTTGCAATAAGTGTCGTGTTAGTATAGGAGCAAGCAGATGTGGTACCAAACACAGGTTGGTAGATATGACTCACAGTTTCACAGTGATGAAGGTCAAGCTTTCTGAAAGTCGAAGACAACCATATAAAGACCTACAGGTTATATATATAAAAAAAAAAAAAAAAAAAAGTGTTTCTTTACTTAAGGTCTAAAAGTGATCCTTCAACTCTTCATCTCTCAGTTTCTTATATGTCTCCAGTTTTGTCCAGGAAGGGTCACTATGTTACAGTTAAAGACTCTCTAGACAAGATCAAATGATAGCTTTGGTGTCTTTCCATATATGGTTGCTTACTCTTTAAATAATTTTGTCGTTCATTAATATCTTCTGTCACATATCTTTAATGTGTTTGAATTGCACTGAGTTACTAGCATGAAAAAATAAAATATTTAATTTCAAATTATTTTTGGTATTTTTTTTTTTCAAGAAGCACAGTTTTTTCTGATATAGAATAAAGCGAATACGTGCTTTCTTGTTCTTGACATGTGAAACCTATTCCTCTAGCACAATAGTAATATGCTTAAAAATGATTATCTTTTATTTGAGTGATAGATAACCTGTTAAAAGTTTTCCATAAATAATACATAAAAATCATAGAATATAATCTCTCATTAGATTATATTTCTAATTTTACACCTACCTGAAATAACATGTTGTCTCATTTTAAATTTCTAAATACTTACAAAGGTTCCTATAGGCTGTATTCTTTTAAATATCATCCAAACCAGCTTCAAAACTTTACATTGACAGAAAAACAGTCATATTTAAATGAGCTTTAAACAGTGACTGATGATAATTCATAATCTTTAACAAATGAAGCCATTTTAAACTACTAAAACTTGTATTTTTCTTTAAAGTAATTCAGATTAATATTTTTCCTAATACAAAATTATATTTTATATTTCTAGTACTGATGTTGCTTAATTCTTATTATTTGTTTCTATTTGGGTAATGTCTGCAGTATGTATAAGTGTATGCATTTCCCTGAAATTAAGAAAATGAAACCTCATACTGAAGAGACCACTATGAATTTATTTGTCATGAATGACCACAATGATTAAAAGAAATGGAGACGTAACCATATCAGATGGAGATCTGTTTCATTTTTTCTAACCAAAATGGAATTCTGCTGACTTAGAGCAAAATGAAATAACATATCATATTTATTTTTTCACTAACAACAGAAACAACTATTGCAGCCTTTCCTTCAAAAAAGCAAAGCAACTTTTCTGGCCAGCAAGGTCTCAGCACCATCATAGCTGCAGGAGCCTCTCCCACCTCCCAAGTACTTAACATTGTTCCTGATCTTTGATTTTGACCATTTGCCACAGGTCATCACCACATCCATCCTTTTTGAGTAGGGTCTCATTAGCACTAATTTTGATTACTGTCTCATCATTTTCTCTGGCCTTCAGACACTGCCCTACTCATATCAGTGCAGATTGTTGCTGTAAGATTCATTCTGCCAGATTCATTTGTGCCAGTCCAAGCCTTTGAATCCTTTCTCAGTCTCATCATCGGCCATTGCATTAAATATAAATTTACATTCTCAGATCACCTTACTGCCTATCTTGTGCAACTTTTTGATTCTTATTCATTACTGCTAAGAGACAAGAGCTGGTAAATCACTGATGCAAACATTTAGTCTATCATTTAGCTAAATTTCAGTGCAGGTACTGGCTTTGTCCAAGTTGTTCATTTAGACTTGAGAAAATTTCTCTGGAAAAAATTATTGAAACTGTTTCATTATTCAACTTCCAATTTCTGCTAAAGCCATTTTCTGCAGTGTAACTTATAAATCTAGACTTGTTTACTGAGACTATTTAACCCAGTAGCTATTTTTGTATGACAATTTCCTTGCATTTGCTCATTTCTTTGAATCCACCATGATCTGTCCTCCATGTCTACAAGGTGAGGATGGTCTTTGCAATCTTTTTGTACTACTTAGCATTGCAGAGTTCTGGTTCCTTTAGCTGTATGTGAATGTAAATAATAAGCAACAACATACATGTAACAGTTACAGAGGTCGGGACTACACCAGGAGCAGCTTCATGGCACACTGCATTCTGTAGTTGTAGTATTACAAATATCAGGATTACAGACCCAGAAGTTTTTTAGCTACTTTAGATACTTTAATTTGGGTTCAATCTGCAGAACACAGCCATCCTGTGCTTATTGAAGGTTAATTCTCAACATAATTGAAAAACAAAATGTATCATGACTATCACCCCACCCCCCAAAGAAATCCAAAACAAAAAAGCAAATAAAATTAAACCTCCTCATAAACTGGAAATACATCATCACACAAAACTGTGTTCTATGCATCATTTAAATATCAATACAGTCCAAACTATATGTGCCCAGTCACCTGTTTCTTTTAAGGAGAATTATATTTCACCTAAAACAGACTTGACTCACAAATTTATAATCACACAGTTTTGAACTACTTAACATAAAATTTTAATTAAAAAAAACAGCATTTGTAAAGCATGTCAGCTTGAAAATAAAGCTAGGTATTTCAATAACACCCAAGTGCCCTATTTAATATTTTTGGAATGGAATATTTACTTCAAAATTTATTTCCAAAGTGAAATTGCTTTTAGAGAAAATCATTAATAAGGAGATCAAAATGAAATATTTAAATTGCACTGAACAAAATAATTTTGCCCAAAGCATTATGGGGAAATTTTATTAAAAAAAAAAAAAAATCTGGTTTTGCGAGTTCAAGACAGAAAGCATTTGTTGTTGTTGTTTGTTTGTTTGTTTGTTTGTTTTCATAATGGAATTTCCAATACAGGAAATCATTCTCATCTTTTTCCCTTTTACTATACCATTATGTTTTATATAAAACACTGTGAGCTGGATAGATTTTCCTCAGAGGTGATGCTAGCCTCTTCCAAAAATCACAAAACATTCATTCTTTATTAACATTGATGTGATTATGTTGGGGACCTTTTTTTTTTTTTTTTTTTTTTTTTTTTTTGAGGGAGGACAGGGAGTGGGAGGAGATGAATTGGAAGAAGCAAAAGATTCATCAGCTAAAATGAGGGAGGGGGTGGGAAGTTCATTCAGTCAAAATTGAAATGATTTTTTTTTTTAAAGCACAAACAACAATGAATCACTTTGTTTTACTTGACATATATTTCCTTCTATCAAAACCCAGCTGTATTCATGTGGACATTTGTAACAAAAACCCAAAGGAGTGAAGAACTTCACTTTTGTAAAATTGCTAAAAGACACACCTTCCCCATCAGCTAAACATTCTGTATTCTATACACCCATGTGTTGAAAAAAATAATAATAAATCAAATTCTCTCTCTTACTTGAAGTTTTGGAAATGTCCAGCTCCCAGGAGAAGGTCTAAAAAAGACTCAGTAGATTTTATTTGGATAATGTGCTGACAAGAACATTGATGATTTAAGTTCCAGGAAAAGAAGGAAGAAATGGTCAGGATATTCCCCTCCAACTTCTGGGTAATTATCTCAACAAAGAGACCTGAGTTAAAAAGTAAGCTTCTTTCTCTTGTTGTCTGATGAAACTGTAACTCATCCTATTCTACGTTCTCTGTAGAGACCATTCAGCAGACATAAAACTTTTTTTTTTTGAGAATTTCCTATTTAAGTTTAAAAAATAAATATAATAATAATAATAATAATAATTAATAATAATAATAATAATAATAAGAAGAAGAAGAAGAAGAAGAAGAAGAAGAAGATAGAAGAAACCAGTCTTAAAAGTTGCTGAGTGAACTTCCTCTGTTGCAGATTATTTTGGGCTGAGACACTTACACTCCAGTAATTAAGAACTCCACATCTTCAGTCTGATGTGTTCAATATTCAGCATTAAAACTCTAATCTTGATATCCCCTCTGGTAGCATGATATAGTGGTACAAAATTACTTCAATGTCTATGTACTGTACTGGATTTGAATCTTCTAGAATGTACTCCCTGATTGAACTATAAATGGAGAGCAGCTAAAGAGAGATTAATTAACTCTTCATTTCCTAACAACGAAGATGTGTGATGTGAAGCTAAATATTTTCTGTAGAGAAATGCGTGCCAGGTGTTACTCTTCATCTTTCAAAAGACAAATATAAATATCTATCTGTCTTCTTAGGAAACTGTTTTTGAATACAAAAAGGTATATAAGATGTATATTTTAATCATGGACCAATTATTAAAATTCATTACAGGTTGCTCAATGCAAGGGCAGTTATGCGGCAAAATTCGTAAAAGAGATACCTGTAGAAATATTATAGGAAACATGAAGACGGTAACTGGCAGGCAAAAACTAATTTGTATTACAGGTGAGTGAACACACACTTCTGTTTCTAATGTTCTGAAATTATTTCTTCAATCCAGTTCATACCGTAACATTATGGTCATTTTGAATTCAAGTGCTTTAAATAACAGGGTTTGCTTTCCAAGTATGAACAGACTCTTTTGCTCTTATTTTTGGACTTTTATACAAGATCTTGAACAGATGAAGCCATTAATAGACCAGATGGATCACTTAGATTTAAGAAGATATTAAACTGGATGGCCTTTACCCAAGAGCTCTCAAGGAACTTTTGACCAAGATCTGTAAACTACATGACAAAAAGCTACTGTAGCACAGGACTGGCAGAAAGCCAGTGCAACTCCCTTCTCAAAAAAAGGCTCAGGAAGTGATCCCTGGCTTCTATCTCCAGTAAAGAGAGTATATAAGAAATCATATTACAAAGACTATAGATAGATTCCATGGGAAAGAGATTTTTATAAAGAAAATACTACCTCACTGCCCCATCACACTTCTATAATAACATCATAGACACATGGAAACATTCATTTTCAAAAAGTCTTTGATGCCAGAAAGAAACAAACCATTGACAAGACTGGTAGAGATTTTTTTTTTTTTTTTTTTTTTTTTTTATATAGATTAAAATATGATTAAATGATAAGAAGCAAAGTCCTATCATAGACTTTAATAACCAGAAGTCCTTCAATTTTCTAGATGGAAGACAGTAGTATGGTCTTCCATGGGCTTTCTCCATTCCTGAATGGAGAAAGTAGACAGTGAAAACTGTTCTACTATCCTTACACAAAAGGTTGTGGAAATGTCAGTGAGAAGGTAAAGAAGTTACCCTGTGGGTAAATAGAACATCAAGGCACAGGACAATTTAGACAACATGCTTGGAATAGCTGGAAAGAAAATCCACAGCAGAAAATTTTTTATTTACTCTTAAAACAAACCCCATCTCAAAACATGACCATCAAGAACTTATGGCAAACGACAACATACAAAAAATCAATAAACATAAATGTAAAATATATGTATATATATTACAAAAATATTTAATATCAAACAGGTGAACAACATAAAAATTAGAGAATTCATTTGAAAAGAATAAGTGAAGGAGTAAAATGCAGATGGTGGAGGTTTAAAAGATGATATTACAGTAAACAAACAAAAATGCGTATAATTTATGAAAAATAATTTAAAAATTTTGCATGATCACAAAAAATATATATATAAAAAAATAAGAAACAGTTAAAATTAATGATGAGTAAATGACAGAGCTATTTTTACTCAGTAGACTAATTATAGAATTATTAGATGGTAAGAAAAAGCAGTCACTCAAAACTGCAAGCTGTGTCCAAATGAATTCATGAAGTTTAGAAAATTGAGTTAAATTTGAAAAAAACAAGCCAAAAAGGGTTGACAAATAACTTCCAGAAACACTAAAATTAGAAATAATACCTTCTCAAACACATCAATAATGGGAAGGAATGAATCATCAAATGGCCTGGTAATAGATGAATGAGAAGTGGCAACTGAAGTATAACTTTTTAGAAGACCTCTGGGAAGTGTGGGGGAACTGCAGACCATGAAAAATGACTTCCATAAAAGAAAAATTGTAACAAAGCAGAGCAGAATTAACAAAAACATGGTTCATATAGGAGCAAAAAGAAAAAGAAAAAAGAAAGAAGATGTAAATGGCTTTTTGCCGAGGGAAATTACATTTCTCAGAAGTTACTGGTGGTCCCGAGGAAGTCAGTGCAGGGGTGTTCGGTATGTATATTTCTGTGCAGCCACTCCTGTCTCCACAAGCTGCAGTGTAGAAAAAAGCTTTCAGGATTATCACTGTGTACTTGGCTTGTTTTCACACTTCTTGACTTCCTCCACCAGCCACCACCAGAAACAGGACATATATGTATTTATATATATTCACAGGCTGGAGAGCTTTGTTCTGAGTCAGTACATCTTATGTTTGCTGCCCCTACCAGAGAAAATTTCTGATCACTGTTGACCATAGCTCATTCCTTGCCCTCTCACATGAGCATAAACAATGTCATCTGCATTGATATCTGCAGCAGACAACCCTCAGGGGCTGTGTGCAATCTCTGCTGGTACCCCCTGAAGCGATTCCCGTTCTGCACGGCATTGTCAGCCACTGATAGCACCCAAACGGGGTCCAGAAAGTTGTCAAGTAACTGTTTGCTGCAACCAGTTTCACTTGCCAGAAGCCATCTCTGGCATCAATGACTGAAAAGACTATTGTGTTTGCTTGATTTGGCAATATTTCAGTGACTGTTGGCAGGGAACAGTATAAGCGCTTTAGTATGCTATTGAGGTCTTTCGGATTGATGCAGATCATCAGTTTGCCTGTCTTTCTAACTGCCACCATACTGCTGATCCAGACAATTGGCCTTGCAACTTTTTTCAGCCACCTTGTTCCATGACAGTTTTAACTTTCACCTTGAGCTCTGCTTCGAGTGTCAGTACTAACACTTTATATATAGCTGATGCCACATCATCTTAACCTTGCAGACCTTAAAAGCACTCATTATCCACAAACTTGATCCCTTGACCAGAGACTATACTTTGATAGTCAGAAAACTAATATCTCAGATATGTTTCCCCCACCCTCAGTTCACTATGAGATGCTTTGACTTTGCAATAAACACTCCCATGTCCCAGCTATTAAGTTCTGCACCAGATAGTGTATTCCTGCTTCCATTCTATTGCAAGAAAGATCAAAACCTAATCCTTATTTACCTATGAGCACTTCAGCCTAGGGCTTTCATAAAAGAATACTTTTTAATTTGATCCCACTGTAAGACAAATTTCCATATTGTTTTATTTTTACAAAATCTGCATAGTTTACCCAGTTTCACCACAGATTCACTTTCCCTTTAGCAAGGGTTTTCCTCTGCCAGTTGCTTGTCATTTCTCATACTCAGATTTTGAACCACATTATTTTCTTGTTAGTGCCATTGCACTTTCATGCTATATGTTATTCAGACTGGCTTCATCACAGGTGCTCACATTTCTCCTTTTAAGCACTTACATAAATTAAATCACCAGTGTAATTTAGGATCTCTTCACTGCATGCATGTGGTCCAAAATCCGTCTCAGCAAAGTTCCAACTTCACATGGGGTGACAATACCATCTTGCTCTTAAGCAGGACTTTTGACCACTAGACCCCACAGTTCTGTAGCAAAAGAGGTCAATATCATTATCACAGTTTTATAAGGGTGTTGCGTAGGGGTGAAGTGACTTGCTCAAGGTCATCAAACAGCTTGGAAAGAGCAGAACTTAGGTCTTGCAAGTTCCAGCCTAATGCTTTATCCCGCAAGAAACCCTGACTGTGCTCAAGTCTGAGGTCTCCCTGTCCTTGGCCTGTTCTATTAAAATGCTGCACTGGCATTCATATAAACCATTTACCAAGGGTAACATCCATTTGTTCTGCATCAAAAAGCAAGAGAGATTGACACATACATAATCTTTTCCTATATGTGATGGATTGATCCTTGACTTAGGATCATTTCAGTTGCCTCTTCGTGTCTCTCCATTACGACAAGAATTTCCCAGGCTTTCTATGCAAGATGAGAATGCAAAGCTGTTAAACAGCCATTTCTCCCATTCTTCCTGAGGAAACTTTTTACTGCCAATCCAAATCTGCAACACCTGCACTGATGAATCGAAGGCTTAAAGGTGATCACTGTGCATTTATGTTTGTCATGTGGTGGTTTAAAAACACAAAAATCCACAGAGCATTTATTTAAACATTTTCCAGTGAATATATATATATACGTATCTATATATATTTATCTTTTTTTCCAAAATACCAACAAATCTAAGAACAGTGCATAATCTCCATATACAGGTTTACCTAGAATATTCGTGGCAATATGAGATAACAATGTCTGAGGACATTTTTTTATTATTTGTTATTTATTTATTTATTTATTTATTTTTCTGAGGAGAAAAGTAGATTTGTGCCCACTGATGGATTCCTGGTAGAATATGGGAGTGCTAAATAGGCCTTCTTTGTACTGTGAAACCCTAATAATACTTTGCATTTGGAATATATGGTGTTCTAACAACATTTCATTGATACATGATGCTTGTGTGTAATGACAAGTTTACTGAAATCTTGAGGAGGGAATTCTTCCTAATCATATGGGCAGCACAAAACAATCGCAGCCTGATTCACACTCTGTTTCTCTCATTCAGGTAATGCTCGAGACAAGTAAGAAGTTGTCCTGCTGTTAGGAGGATCGTGTCACTTTGCAGTATGCCCACTTACAAACACACTGCCTGATTTCTGGTGCTGCCAAGCTGGGTTTGCCTTTGTAAGATTTAAATCCAGCCATAAGGAAGGATGGACCACAGATCAACATGGTCTCATGCAGCAAAAGCCTTAAAGATTGCCACAAACACTGTACTGGAGTTTAGGAAGAACTTTGATCTGGTGCAAACAAATCCCAAACCTATAAGACACACAAACCGTTTTCTGAGGTGAGAAGAAACAATGCATACGAACTACAGCAGAATTCATACCCCATCACAGACCACCGCATGCCACCTATGTACGTGTACGGAAACTGATTAATGGGCTGTCACTTTATTTGTTGACTGCTGAATTATTTATACTTATAAAGTATTTAATATTTTAGAGCTGATATCTTAACAAATTACAGCTGAAAGTGACAAGGGGAAGGTGGCACAAGAGTCTCACTTGAGATCAATGCCCTTGTTCTCAGGGCACTTCGGAACATGATTTCTGCTGACTGTCATCAGCAAAAAAAGGAAGGGGGAAGTATGTTGATTTGGTATTACGTGTTAAATAGAGAGAACTGCATATTTCAGTAATCAAAGGAAAAAAAGTTGCTTTAAACCAAAAGGAACATGAAATTACTCTGAAGAAATCTACATTTCCATATGAAATGAAAATCATTGTCTTAAAAAAAAAAAAGACTAAATAAAAGCTAATTACAGTGTTTGTTTTTAAAATTTTGTCTCAAAGCATTTTATCCATCTTTTCTTTCCACAAAGGATTTGGATACATATTGATTTTGACCTGTATGCCACATCTTTACAAAAAAGCAAAGTCATCTTAATATGAAGAGGTTATTTTTTACTGTATCAGGACGGAAACAAAATTATCATCTACTGGCTCTATGTGAGTTAAGCATAGAGAGTGCTTGAGAAAGAGAAACATAGATTCTGATTTTTTAACAAAAATCCAAATAATAACCAACACAAAAGCAGGCAGAGCCAAACCAGCTTTTCTTTAAAAATCATCTGTATAGGTAAAACAAAACAAAACAAAACAAAAAACACTCCAGGATGGCTTTTTCTTCACAAACATTTTTATAGAAGAAAAAATACTTTAATGTAAATATCCAAAGTAGTAAATTCCATTCTCTAAGAAGGAATTTCCTGGGTATTAATCTACTCTCTTTCTTTTAAATACCGCAAGAATGCAGTGTCTAGTAGAATC
Source organism: Cygnus olor (assembly GCF_009769625.2). Classification (NCBI taxonomy): domain Eukaryota; kingdom Metazoa; phylum Chordata; class Aves; order Anseriformes; family Anatidae; genus Cygnus; species Cygnus olor. Next base: position 142,458,195 of record NC_049169.1, on the reverse strand, counting down.
GCATTTTGGTGAAACACAAATTCTTAACAAAGACAAGAGGCTCCTATGACAGAAATTACATTGTCATTGCTGCACACAAATACATTTTTCAGGGTAACCTGTCCAGCCACAGGCACCGTTTCATCTCATAACCCCAATTCTACCATGTCCATGGTAGAATAATGAGCTGTGCTAGCCACTGTTGAATTCCAGTAGCACTGTATATCCACATACAAGGTACCATTCACTAGTGCAAGACTGACCTCTGCTTGTATTCAGCTTGCTTTGAGCAAGCATCATATGTCATTCCACCACAGTAGCACAGGTCTTGAACAGTACAAATCATATCCAGCTCTATCTCCTTGAATATGCTTAGGTGATCAGTGCTTTCTACTTTGGTGCAGGCAGCTTGAATCCTACAAGGAATAAAGGCTACACGTGCAGTAGAAACTTGGTTTCATGGCATTTCCCAGTATTAGCTTCTTCAACAGCAATTGCTTTCACTCTATGTGCGTTTCTCTCTAATTGCTGTGTATCTCCACGGAGACTTTTATATGAGCGTGCTGCCAGCTGGACTAGAATCATAGGTGGCCATTACTAGACATTTGGGAACAATGACTTGAATTAAGGCCAGCTGTATCCCACTAGCAGTATTTTCATTCTGCTCTCAGACATAGGCTCACCCATAGTATTTCTCCCGTATTACAGACATTTACAAGACTATAAGTACTGTCAACTGACATCAGTAACAAGATCTAGTCATCTTTTATTCTTTCAATAATTCTACTAATGACCTCAGGGTAGAAACCCTGAACAAACTGTACCTATATTTTTAACTCTTCTTAAGGAAGCCATTCTAAATTCCCAGTGAAGACAAAATGATGGAGCACTCTAGAGGAACATCCTGTTCATCAGAGTGCACCTCCAACTCTAGCAGCCATGTTGCTTTGAGTAAGATGAGTGACACATGGGGTCTCCCTTTCTTCATATCATTGAAAAGTTTAAGATATATAACAAAATCTGATTTCTGTATGTAGGTTTCACTATAGAAGCAACATGCTCACTTGAACAGCTGGGTGGAGAATGCTAAAATTGGTAAAAAGTTTTGTCCATTATGTAAGTGGAAAGCAGATGAAGGAAGCAGAAATGACAGATCTCAGCTGAGAATTTTTTTCTTCTTTTCTAAATTCAGTACCCTCAATTCTTAAAGGATATTATCTCTTTTGATACGTATTTTCCACTTTACTTCTAGGTTTTCTAATATGAAAATGCTCTATTTAACTGTTCCCAGGGCACCAGAAACATATAAAAATGGACAATAACAATATTTTACTCACAACATCAAAAATATAAGTGTAAAACAAGGGTTTGTACATTTTTGAAAATGATGAAACAAAATCACTTTGAGTTGTTGTCCTCCAAGACAATTCATACTCAAAAATGCATTATTTGTACTCTTTCTAAAGTTTTTGTTTGTTTGTTTGTTTTCTTTCTCTAATCCAAATTTATTAGTATGGGAGGGTGAACAAGCTGTGGAAAAGATGAAGCTTTTCTATGAACATAACTGATGAAAGGTGAAACACTTGCAGGATTTGGCTGTGAGGCTATATGTATAATTTCTTCCACATTAAACCTGAATTATTAAAACTGCAGGTGAAGATGATCTCAATGAAAATTACAGCTGAAGTGTTACAGAAGTACCCAGGGCACATACAGATGCACCAAATAGTACAAAATGCAACATTGCATCTACTAAGGAGTAGATCACTAATCCACTCAAGGTCTTCATCCTAATCTCTAGCATTCCCACTGAGTAACATCTCTGCTATTTGAGGGGCAGTTCCCCCCTCCCCAGCCTAGAATAGTAAATATGACTAGCAGGAAGCCTGGAGAACTGACAGTATCAATGACAGAGCGAAGTCTGAAAGAGCATGGCACAAAGCTTTATTGGTCACAGGAGATAGTCAGCTATGACATTCCTTTCCTTCACAATTCACATGATGCTCTGACACCACTTCCTTGAAGATAGTATTCAAAATACACCTGAAATCTAAGCATAACAACATATCAATTACTTACTTACACATTCAGGAACATGAACAGGATATTAAAAGGGAATTAGAGAAAATTTGAAAGACAATGTCTTTCAGGTAGGCTATTCTCTGGAATGTAAACTCATAAAAAATGTCTGGGACTAGCATCAGCCTAGCAGAAATGAGCACCAGTCTGGAGATGGTATAGAAAGCATCCCGGACTTTGACTTCTCTCTGTTTCTTTGAAGACTGTGTTTCAGTTCCCAGTACAGTGAATGCTATATGTGTATATTCATAAGCTGAAGTTGCATCAACCCCCTTGCTCTGCACCACACAACCAAAATGTCAGCTAGCGTGTGAAATCCTGTCCTCAAGAAAGTCCGTGGCAAGATCCTCATTCAATTCTTTGGGGACAGGAATTCACCCATGATGTCTTGTTAGTACGGGAAGTCTTTTCAGGAGGCAGCAAGCTTTTTCAGCTGAATCAGTAAGCAGTGTGCTGCTTTCTTACACCCTCCTATACCTAAAACAGAAATAGTGCTACACTGCACTTCTATTACCCTTGGCAGCTAATTTTCTCCTTTGTCCACTCAAATGCAACCCTCCATCCTTCACTTTTTTTTTTTTTTTTTTTTTCCCAGCAATACATTTTTATAGAACAACATAAAAATTGTTATTAAAAAATCAATGTTCTGCTATAATTTATAGCTTATGTTCCAAAATTGTGGGCATCCTCCCTCAGCTGGTCCAGACCTTCTTCTCTGGTTCTGCAGGAAGTGTTTTCTGAGACTGCAAAAACCTCGCATAAAAACTCTAAACATGGTATCATTTCCTATGTTAGTGGGTTTTGTCCAATGACTATTTATTTATTAATTTATTTATTTGCTGTAAAATATTGTTGCTGCTGCCAGAATTTCTAGACAACCACAAGTGTCATTAAACCTTGGGCTGGACAAAGCACTTCAGACTATTCTGTCAGTAAATAATCTCTCCTAGGTGAAGGGAGGAGATGATGACCTAATAGGTCTTTCACTATTTTAAAACCTCTGGGCTCATGATGCCTCAGTTCCTTGACTAGTCCTTGAAAAATATGTGACAGATAGGAAAATAAAAATAAATTTTCTTTGTCAATCTGCATAGCATAGTCCTACTTGTTAGACAGGAATAATTACTTTTAAATTGCGCTTAATTTGGCTTGCTGAGATAGGTGATGTGGCAAAGTGCTCTAAATGAGGACTTTCTATCTGCAGTGTTGGTCATTATAGTAAGTAATAACATCTCCTCATGGGACTTAAACATTCAGATGAACTGAGTTGGCACCTTTTAACATTTTGAGAAGGATCAGGGTTTGGCTTTCCATAGCAGTGCAATAGGGGCAGCTGGTTCTTTCCTACAGTTGGACTAGGGTAGGCTAAGCAATAATGACATAAAGGCAAAAATGGCATTTGAGGAGATAAGTCTCATTCAGGACAATCCAAGAAACGGTTCATATCAATGATAAGAAGATAGTTCTTTTTAAAGTTTAAATGATCAGTTCTGAATTTCTGATGGAAAAGTTCAGCATTCCTTCAAATTCTCTGAGCCTTGGCATGAAAAATCCCAGTGATAACATCCCTGCTACAAAATCCAAAAGTCCCACTGAAGTTCCTCATATTTGCTAATGCACATTTTCATCTGAGGATCAAAATGAAAAGCTTTACCAAAGAAACAATTAGTTCTGACTCCTTTGCCTATGGGTTTAGAGCTAACCCTGGAGAGAGGAGTGGATTACAAGAACTCAAACTAGATGGTGGGAACCTGCTGCCCTCTCCTGCCTTGTGGCGTTAACAAGTCACACTGCTTGGATACCAGGCAATTTATTACCTATTGATCGCTCTCTCCATTATGTCTCCTAAAATGATATTTTATCATGATTGGGGAATCATTACTGGATTACTACATCTAAGGAAATGATAACATCTAGACATCATCTGATGAGGACATCACGCACAAAAGGGCCCACCCAATATTCCTGTGTGAACATAATTAATACCCAAATGCACATTTCAGGATTTGGCTCTGGGTTTTAGGTACAGTGAAAGATTAGTGAATGCAGGCTTTTGAGATCCTGCATGTCTCTATTAAAACTGGAGCACAGAAATCCAACTAAAATTATGTAATATCCATGATAGCAGAGATTTCTTTTCTCTCTTCTTTGAAGCTAGAAACAAACAGGCACCATATAGTACAGGGAGTTACTATGATAATTAGCCTTTTTTTCTGAATGCTATAGTAAACACTTTGAGAGTAAAATTCAATGCATAATCATGGATGGTCTAAAAATGACAGCTGTTCTGGAGAAGATCGATGTATACACCAATCTCTCCTGTAAAGTATTCTGTTTCTTTTACTTGTCTCAATGTTTTGTTGTTGTTATTGTTTTTTTGTTTGTTTGTTTGTTTATTTGTTTTTATCTATATCAGTATGACTGTTTTTATGTGCATTGCTATCATTTACTTTTGGCTTGTAGATATATTTGGATAGACTTATTACTCTCACATTTGTTGTAATAGTAAGAGGACAATTTAGTTCAACAGTTAAGAAATCAGTCAGACAAACATTCAGGAGAAGATGAAAAGCAGTCCACCCAAAATTCTAGCACATTTTTTCAAGATTGTTGCCAAAATGTTTTTCAGGGATTAAAAATCCCTTTCAATATTAAAGTAAGTAATAGATACCTCACATGGTTCTAATTAGGAACAGACTGAAAATGGTCTGTGACATCACTTAGAGACTCAAAAGGTTTCATTCACTATGATTACATATAACAAAGACATATCGGAGAAGGGTTGGAAAAGTTTACTGCTTGTCAGAAAGTCTAGCTCTATTTTTAATCATGAAAACATTTGCTTATTAATGGTAACAGAAATAGCAGGAAAGAACTAAAGAAAATTAGTGACCAAAGTTGTAGACACATCAGAACACACATTGTAGTGTGAAGAGCGCATGAAACCTGAAGGAGACTTGCATTTTCTCCTCGTTTCATTTCCTTTGCCGGGCAACAGGAGTGCAGAGAAAAAGTACTGTATTTTCCTCAAAATATCCTCCCTGGAATGTCAGGAATTGACAATACAAATGCAATGGTAAACAATGTCTGATCTCCTGGTTCTGCAGTCATCCTCTTGCAGGCTTCATCCAGCTGAACAAACGCTCCAGGTCTCACAGTCGTTTGGGGCCACACATTAAAATAACTCAGTTATATTCAGAGTCTCTATTTGTCCCTCCTAGACATCTTTGCAGTGTCATGAGCATCCTTCTTGGAGGAGACCATTTTCTCCTCCTAAATCCAGCTGAAGAATAAGCACCACATGTGAGGTTATCAAGGGGATGGGCAGTTAAAGGATGAAAAACAGCAACAATGAAGTAACGTTACCATGAAGGGATGAGGAATACCCAGGAAAACATGTAGGCTGACATGTTCTTTGGTATACTTAGTTTGTCTATGGGCAGATTGCCACAAAGAGGGAAAAAAAAAAAAAAAAAAAAAAAAAAAAAAAAAAAAAAAAAGAGGGAGGGGGGAAGAGAAAACCTATACTTTATTTATTATTTAAATAAACAGTTTTATGCTGCTTCCATTTTGTGCTCAGCTTTATAACAATATGAGTTCATTTCCCCATCATTCCTTAATATCTATATTGTTTAGGACTTTATATACTGTATGATTAGTTGGCATTGGTACTGTTCAATCTGTACTAATCTGTATGCATTTATATTGTGTGAGCAGTTCTCTAATTGGTTTTCATCCAAGTAATCCCACAGAGAATAAGGTTACATGCTGAAAAGGGCTGAGGTGAGAGAGTGGTTAAAAGGGGAGTGCAAACTCTTTTCCCATCCTTATTAAGGATGCTTTTCACATCTGCATTTTCTAAAAACATTTCTAAACTCCCTTTCTGTGAATAAGCATAAAGTCTATTCTACAGCAGAGAAATGCATAGAGAGAAAATGAATCTTTCAGAGAGCCCCACCCATCTCTGCTTTATTTGTCCCATGCTGCCTTATTTCTTGGTCAGCTAAGGATATGAAAAGTAAATAATACAATATACAAGAGAAAAAGGAAAAGGAAAAGGAAAAGGAAAAAGGAGAGAAGAGAAGCGAAGAGAAAAAAATACCTCTTGGTATAAAATACCAAATTTAGTTTAAGCAAACAGAAAGTTCAGAGGGCACAGACTAAAGATCTTTTCCTAAAGGAGACTAAAATAATTGCAAAAAAAATAAAAAAGGAAAGAAAGGAAAGAAAGGAAAGAAAGGAAAGAAAGGAAAATAATAATAATAGAAAAAAAAAAGTAACAATATTTTCAAGCTTAGCTGTTTTAATCCATGTCTGGCCAATTTACATAAAGATGCCTAAATTTCAGGTACTTCTCACACCAGAATTTCTGAAACAGTTTGACAAGTGGTGCAGGTACTCAAGACATTCATCAAATGCTTATTATGGTACTTGAGTTGTAAGAAAAAAAAAAAAATATATATATATATATATATATATATAAAATTGTGTAATAATAACATACTTTCCTATTCCTAGCTGAAAGGCATTCATTTAGCTGAGTTTCTTAGAAGGTGCTTTGTATTTTCACTTATACGCTTTCTAGGAATGAAAAAACATGGTGGAAGAAAATTAGGTGGAAGTTATTCTCCTTTTCCAGAAAAGTAAGGACATATCTTGATTTGCTTCAGAGAACTGCATATTTAAATTTGAAAATACCTGTATACAGTCACTGTCTTTATCATGCTTAGATCAAGTTCTAGCTTTATGTTCTTTTTTTCCCTCTGCCATTAAAAAAAAAAAAAAAAAAAAAAAAAAAAAACTTAAAGTCAACATAGTGAAAACTGAATGTATAGCACACTTTTTGTACATACCCATACCCACATTCTGAGCAGGCACTAGAATATTTATTTTAAAAACACAGGTTTTGCTTACCATATTCACAACTTTCAATGGCTGGATTTTAGAAGAGCCTTTTTGAAATGAAAGCCTCTAGCTACTGTACATCCTTGCTGGCATGAAAATACAATTTCACACAGCTAAACAAAAGGTTTTTTTACTACTTAAGAAACAGATATTCAAAAATATTTTTGTGCACTTAAAGTAAGGTAAAAGATAAAATTTTGCTCAGAGCCATGGAGATGACAATTTTTCTTCAATTAGGTATCACCCTATCTGAGCAATAAACGTTAATCTGAACTTTAAGTAAAGAAGACTGTGTGCCACTAAACTTAGAAAGGATTTGTACCAAAGGATAATGTAAGTCTACTGGTTCTCTCCCCTGTTTATGAACACTACCACGCTTCTTTTCTGCATTATCTTCTGGTAACCATTTCTGGAATATTCTTAAAAGCTGCTAAGATGATGCATTAGAATTCAGGCATGTGACAGATACAAAATTAAAGTTGACCTTCTCTGTCAGATAAAATAAACAGTAACCATTAGCAGCTTTGTACCTTCACATTTAACTCCCTATTTTCTGCCTCCTTAGTTTGGGTGCATTAGCTGACTGGTGCAAAAAAGACCCCCGGCAACACTGACTCCCAGTGGATGCATCACAATCCCTGGATATTACACTTGGCTATATCCTTTTCTACACAGTCTAATTTCACATCTGAAATGATTCACTCTTCAGTTCGTCACACAAGAATAATATAGACAGGAGTTGCCAAAATTCCTTTAAAAATTCCTATGTCTGTATCTCTGTTAACAACCTGTGGTTTGTCCTGGGAGCTGTTAAGAAATTGTATCTATGTTTGCATTTTCATGATTTTAGTAGTCACTCCAATTTTCTTGCTAAGCCTGGCCAAGTGTGTTGAGAACATCCTTCTATTCACCTGACAAACTATTAAAAAAAATATCTTTACTATGGGGAAAGTATCCATTAAAATATACAGCTTTTTAACAAACTTTAAAAAGTTATTTTGCTCATTGTATAGTGTAGACAAAGTGCTTCTTCTCTACAGAGAACATCAGGATTCTTCAGGGTAATTAAGTAAGGATGACTGTCATATTAAATTTGATGGAAACAAGCACAAGATTTTTACCATCAGATCACACAAAAGCACACACTACACAGAATTAAATGAAGAATCTATATAAAACGCAAGAATCATTTTACAAACATTGGTGCAGCAATTCTGTCATGAACTTTGACAAACACACAAAGTAAGACAACACTCTTGTATGAATTTTGACTATTTTTCATGCATCTCATTATGATCTGGGAGATTACCATATAAGCATATCCTGAGCCTAACTAGGTGTTGATGGTAGAGTAAATGCATTCCCACCTCCATTTTCTTTCAACGGCTGCAGGATTTTTCTATTGCTGTCCATTGGGATTTTCCCCATATTTTTCTTGTGTTCAGTAAGGCATGGTATAACTTTGAGGAGAAACCTAGTACACTAACAGTTAAAAACAGTCTGTGTTAAATTGTTGGTAGGACATGGATTATTATCTTTCCCAAGACTAAAGTACGTACACTGAAATCAGAAACTTTTTTTTGTCCTTTGATCTAGGAGCAGAGGAGGATTTAAATTCTCAATCCATACAGCTGGATATTTTTCTTAGAATTTTGTATTTATTTCCTGCAGTGACAATATCTGAAGACTTGCTTTTGTATTTTTAATGTACACACACACATACACACACACACCCACGAACAAACAAAACTAAAAACAACACCTTTATATATATATAAAAATATGTATAAATTGATGCAGGTTTCTTTGAGCTTGTAGGAGAAAATGTATAGAGAACACTTCAAAGTTTTCAAACAAAGCCATACTTCCAATATCCAAAACATACTATTCCAAATTTCCAGTCATCCTGGTATTCTTTGACCTCTAATAACTTTTTAGCATCCCACACTGTATTGTTTTACCTGACTGATTAGACATCAAACCACCTTTAGAAAGCTTACACAGAACAGAAGTAGAAAAGAAGGATTTGTTTCTGTCAAAAAAACTCATAAGCTCAAGGGCCGTTTAACTTAGCTCAGTCACTTAGTTTATTTTGCATTAGAGGAACTTCTCATTTAATTTACCAGTCTATAATAGGTAACTTTTTTCAATATAAAGCTAAAGGTCACTATTATATGTAAGGAAAATTAAGCCGATGTTCTTGGTTGCCTTACAGTTCTCCTAGTTCAACTACTCCAATAAATGAACATGTACAACAAGCCGAAGGGCTTTTTATTACAAATTTAATTCATTTCTCTAGACAACTGTGAAATTTGCCATTGACATTAGTCATTACCCCAAGGCGAACTAAAAGATGATCTCAGTTAATAAATGATCCTTAACAAGGAACGCTCCTATCTTCTGTGATATTGGCACAGGCACATTTTATTAATGCAGGACTAGCTTCCTGCCAGAACACTAGCATTCACGACTATTTGGTGTGCTTGTTTCCTCTTCCTGCTCCTGATATTAATAATTATGCAACGGGATAATTAGCAACACAAAGAGACAGTACTATGTGCTTGCAGCTAGATTTTCAGCACGTTAACCTTCTGGGAAATAAAGAACAGAAGCAAAGAGTCTAGCCAAATAACCAATGCAGGTTGATTTCACAGTGTGTAAAAGGCTAATTATCTGTGAAAAGTCTGACCTCAAGTAACAAAATTACACAAATGTGCAGGCATTTTATTTTAAATAAAACTCAGATGCACTAGTTCATAATGTGAAGAATCATGGTTAATAACTGTCTTTCAGGACTATTTATCTATATATAGGTTTATAAAAATAAAAAGAAATCCAAGAGGGAAACAGCAGTCTCCTGCAAAATATTAACCATTTATCCAAATACCTGCAAAGGTATGGTAAAATAATCCCCCTGCCCCATCTCCCCCTGCCCCCACCCCTTCCCCCCACCATTGCAGTACTAACAAAAAATATACCTAGTATGTGACAGAAGTAGGTTAAGTGCATTTTGTTTACTGGAGACAGGCTACAATAAAAAGCAGAAAATATTACTACTTCTTTACAGATACCATGTGTAATTCATTCTGATATAAGAATATTTATCCACTACCAGTAATAACAAACCACAATTTTTGTCATGAAAAAAATAAATTGTATTTGCAAAAAGCAAACACATTACGGAGTGTGTAAAAATGCAATATTCCCATTTTCTAGTCAGAGTTCCAATTTATTGAAGTAACAGAGCAGAAAATGCACTGACAGCTGTTACATTTTATTGCGAATTAGTATATACGTTTTATATCCAGTGAGCAAATGCATGATACATTGTATTCCAGTAATTGCCACTGGCTTTCCAAATGGAAACTGAATGATCTTAGTGCAATTACACTCAGGAGAGTAAGTGTAACAAGCTACAGTTCTACATTATAGCTCTTTAACAATACCAAGAATTTTACTCTGTTTAAAAAATAATAATAAAATGAAAGGTCAGACTGTATCTACAAAGGTACAGAAATATACGTTTATACATCTACAGATGCTAACATGAGAATTTCTGCTACTCTGGGTTAGAGTAGGTTACATATATGTCAGCCTATATGATTCAAAAAGTTTGTTAGAATGCTGCTTAAGTTTTCTACTACTTTAGTCATTCCTTCAGCATCGGTAGTTTAGTTTCCTGAGGGTGGCGGGGGGGTGGGGGAATGGACAGAATGGTTGGAAAGTTTCAACACACAAAATCAAAACTTCTAATTTCACACAAGAAATAAATGTTTGCTGTTCCTCGACAAAACACTAACTTGCCACTATCCTTGCACAGAAAATATAACATTTGCTTTGAAAAATTTAACACATTACCTTCAGACGCAACATTTTAAATGTTTGTTACGGTAGGATTTTCCCTCCCCCAGCCATCACCTGAGATACCAACACTCCAAAGAGAGCCTATGTGCTGAGAAATTAATAGTTCAAGTGCATTAAGAGGATTGGGGGCAGGGGGAAAAACATTTTTTTATTATTTTTATTTTTTACTAACCTTCATAAAATTTTAAAAACCATTTCGTTGGGCAACCAGTCTTGTGACAGCTTCTGCACCTTCAAGCTGTAGCGTGAAGCACTCAGGAAAGCCGGCAGTCTCCTCCCCTCTAGTGGCTACCAGCTCTCTTTGCAGCAAACAGAGGAAGAGAAAGGCCTATAGAGGACCACCACAGGGCCGTTTGTGTCATTTCTCTGAGCTTACAAGGGGAGAGGGAAACAACAACAACAACAACACCACAACCACCACCACCACCAACAACAACAAAAATCAGAGAGGGCAGTCTACCACTGCAGCAAATAAAAATTATCAGTCATTTAAAACAATATGTTAGTAGTGACTACAACTTAATCAACACCAACCTGCTGACATAGATTTGCAATTTGAGCAGGTTATTAGTGATTGAATTAACAGCATGTCACAACTTGTATCTGATTTATTAAAGGAAGCTGACTAATGCAACAAGGCTATAAACAACATGCATGGAGACATTTTTCAGGCATGCTGACTAGTGTTATAGAGCCCATGAAAAACAGAATTAGAAACAATCTCTCTCGTTTTGCCTTATTTGCAGGTTCTTAATGTTTATTGCATATCAGTGGTGCTACAAAGCATGAGAATCTAGACTACAAACTTGTACTCCAGTGGAGTGCAGACCCTGTACAAACAGGCACAAAAATATCAGTCCTGACACATCTAGTAAAAGTGTTCAATGGGATGGATAGGGACAGGGAAGCAATAAAAAAAAAATCCCAGATACAGAGATGTGCTGTGATCTCAGCAGTAAAATAGCCTAATTATTGACTGTATTTTCCTTTGTAGTCATCACGATGGAGGGTTTTAAGAAGAGATGAAAACTACGGAGTGGGGCAGCATGGTTTTCTGGAGGCTACCTCTCTTCCTAAGTATGTAGAATACAGCAGGAGAAAGTACAATCTCTCTGATGTTGCACAGAAGTAGTCAGCACTTGCAGTACTTTGATGGGTGAGGGCTAATAACAATTTACAAGTACAAAGAAGTCTATATAGACCATGGATTAAAATTCCTTCACTTTTCAAAATTTGTCCCTAGGCAGGATTTGCTTGAAGCCCCACTCTTTGCTTCTGTATCAGGCCCATACACAATCACCAATACAAAACTAAGACCTTTCACAGCTTTAGACAAAACAATTTATTTCAGAGGAGCATGGTAAACACATTTAAGTGTGAGCTGTATAGTTTAGATTTGGTGATGTATCCAAGTCCAAGGGTAACCAGACCAGATTTTGATTTGTGCCCACTCCTAATTCTGAAACAATTAGTTACAGCCCAACTAGTGGCTTGAGAGCATTTTCATGAGAAACAAGAATTTAACATAAAACCACATAACCAAGGAAATTCAGAATTGAAGCTGTCAATTCTGAGGCCAAATAGAACACATAAAGAGGCTTGTTAATGCTGAACTAATTGGCATTCTTAGCTTGACAGTCTCAGCAGAGAGACCAAGGAGTGAATAAGCATGGAGACTAAACTACCCTCTTACTCACAGGTGGTCCCTCTAGGTTAGGACTAAAGCACATTTGGAGATGAAGAAGTGAAGAGAAAAACATGTACCAACTGTACTGCTTCATTCACGAACAGAAGATTTTATCCAGCACTGAAGGCAATGCAACCAATTCTTAGCCACTGGCTACTCTGACAGCATTAGTTAGCCTGCAAGCAAGCAATAGTTTCATTTCCTTTTAGTAATAGTTTATGTTTTATAATTAAGGAAAGAGGCTGATATCCTCCAGCCACCTCCATCACCATGTTAGCTTCTATGGAAATTTATGAAAAATTCCAATGAGACAAATTATGTGCTCTGTGAACAGACCGGGATAACTGCAGTATTTTCAGCCACACACACTCGGGGAAAAAAAAAAAAAAAAAATCACCCCTGCATCCTTGAGGATACTAAGTACAAACCAGGAAATAAGTGTACCTGCATACTTAGCCCTTCTGACCCACGCAGCAAGCTCGTCCTGTGTAAAGGTGGGTATTTCTCTGGCAATTGTTAGGAGGTAAGGATCAGTTTTTATGTCATGCCTGAGCCCCTGTTATTTACAGGTAGGTCTGTAGTTCTCAGGGGGCTTCACAAGATTATTGATGCCTCATTACCTCTGGAAGGAAGCAAAAAGAGGGTGACAATATATTTGCTTCAGGTAGATTGGTGCTCTGTGGTTCTCTGTAGAACACTGTAATATGTTTCCTGTCTTGCCCATTGAAACAGTGCTGCATTGCAAGAGGAGGTATTGAAAATAAGATGCACAATATTAACACTGAGGATAATTAATCACTGGAACAAATTACCAAGAGCCATGGTAGATTCTTTTTCAGTGGGAGTCCTTAAATCAATATTGAATAGCTTTTTAAAAGGTATGTTCTAGCTCAGCTACAAGTCATAGGGTTCAATGCAGAAATTGCAGGATGAAATTCAATGACCTATGTAATACAGGAAGTTAAGTTAAAATATTGCCATGTGGACTTCTAGTCTTAAAATGAGTTAATTTATTAATTTGATGACATAAGAAAAAATAAATAAGTAAATATAGAAAAATAAGGCTGGAAAAAGATGACCTATCTTGACACAGCGGTTCCTTAACTGATGTAATATCAATCAATGTAAATTAATGAGGAAATCTTGATCCTATAAATTGTAAAGTGGCTACTTAAAAATGACACATTCATAATTCTCCAGATCTGTTCACTTGCTACATTTTTCTTCCTTGCCTAAGGTATTCTAAGTGCAGGAATGGATGATGGTGACAATGGCAGTCCCAACTCCTGGGGCCATCTGGGGACTGTTCAGCCCCAGTGCAATTTTGAGCAGCCTCAGGGCTGCTCTAAGTTGTGCCAGCTTGTAATCATGCCGCGTAGCTGATATACCAGCTGAGGAATAGCCAGGGCACAACACAATCCATACACCACTGCACTCTTCCCTCCAGCACACCCCCAGCATGTTCCCTAAAAGAGGATGGAGAGACAGAGGAGGAGAACAGCAGAAAACAGACTTTGATCAGAATCATGTTTCCTTATTGCATCTAAAATAATATGTCTAAAATAAATTGTTTTATTCTTGTTAGCACTAAACTTAAAAAAAAAGACAGTTAAAAAGACTACCTACTTCTCCTTGCATATGAGTAGAATTCTTCACTAATATAAAAGGTTATTAGCTGAAAAACTTACAGGCATCAACCCAGTCTCTCATGTGGAAAGGACACTGACAATTCTAATTCCTCAGTTTCTAGAAAGTTTGAAATACTCAAAACAGGATAAGTAAAGCATATGTAAGTTTTTGAGGCACAAATACGAATTTTAATGATAATATTTTAGAATTAAAACCATATTTTTTATATTTTATTTTTTATTTTTTATTTTTTTATTTTTTTTTCCAGCCTCTTAGTGAGGAACCTTCAAAAAAGAGAGAAACTGAATCCTGCAGTATTAAAAAATTAAAGGTCACAGGTTTGGCTATTGACATCACTTAGGCTTGCTATACTTGTTTAATATAAGAAACTAGATATATTGCTCACTTATGCCAGCCTTTGTAATTAACAAAGATACCTTTCCTTTATAGAAGCATTTATAGTAGAATTTCCTATAAAGTATAAAAATTTGATAACGTTTGTAATAATTTAAGCAAATTACAGTATTAGCTGCTCATGAAATTCTAAATGTTGGACTGTTTGTCCCTCACTGTTTTCTTCTCCTGTAAAACTGACTTATGTCATGAATAGTTGACCGTATAGGGACCATAAACGGTTCAAAAATCAATCCACACACAGTCTTGTCAAGTGGATCTGTTTGAACTAAGCAATTTTACATAGAAAGTTTTACAGGTTCAAGATCTAAACTTTCTAAAACAAATTTCTGACTTGCAGTTTCTCTGTTACGTTCCTGAATGCAACAAACATCTTTCTATCAGTTTTAACCTGTGAGTAACAATTTTACCCAGACTCTTTTTTTTTTTTTTTTTTTTTTTTTTTTTCCTGAAGAGAGAATAATAGTATAGAAATATACGTCAAATGTTGCTCTTTAGTGCTTCTTTGTACTACATATCAAGCCAAGTCATAATTCCTTTGCCCATGGAAGATAAAAGGTTTAGTAATTTTAGGAATATGTTGGCTGATATGCACTCATTTTAGCTGAAAGTATCTCACGGGATCTGACAAAAGAAATGTAGCCTGGTAACTCATGGAAGGAAGGCTGTTGTCCTACCTTAACAAATATGTGCCACATTCCACCTGATGTTCATCATTTTGGGGGAATTCCCTCGTTCCCCATACTGATACAAAAAATGAGAATGTTCCACCTTTTCTAAGAAATGGTCCAAACAGGGAGAAAAAATAAAATTAAAGCAGAAGAAAGCACACTCACAATAAGATTGTTCTTGTATTATCTGGCATGATTAGAGATAATAATGGTCTTTACACATCCAGCCAACTGTAACAACAATGAAATCATGAAGATATGAAAAGAAAAAGAAAAAAAGGAAAAAGTAGATTATGAGATTATGAACACTATAAAGTAGTTTTCGCTTTTAATTAATTTTAAATATACCTGCCATGAACTCTGAGGAACTGTCTCTTTGAGAATCTAATGAGCCAAACAGTTCCTTTAGTATCCCCTCAAACATCTTTCTAGATATAAGTTTTACTTCTGAGAAGACTGAATGGTCAAAAGATGTTGCACACCCAGTAACAACAGCAACAGAAAGTAGATGCTTTTTCATCTGCTCAGAAGACCAAATTATAAGCTACTGGAAATGGAGACTGCTTGCTATTATTGTAGCAAGTAGCAAGCTACTATCGTAGACTTCAGGAGATTCTGCATTTTTAACAATATACACAAAGAAATGGATAAAGTCCTAGTTATCGCTCATGGGCAAAAGAGGAACATATTTAAGATTTTTCTGCAGATGAATGCAGGGGATGCCAAGAAAAATATAATATAGCCCTACAGATGCATAGTAAGTAATTCTTTTTCCCATATTGCAGTATCATATGTGAGGGAACACATTTGCTCCAGGATTGCCAGTTCACAGAAGGATCAATGCACAGACAGGTTCGTAGAACCCCGTGTGAACCGACTGAGCTTTCCAAATTCAGGGCAGATGAAAGGGAGCAAATGATCTGCATGGTGCCAAATTGTATATGGTGCTATAGATAGCTGATCAATGCCAGCCATGTAGCAGACCCTTGCTCTGACAATCTGAAGGTCTGCTCAGGTGACTACAAACAGAAGAAGCAAAGAGAGAACACACGGAGCGCAGCGTGGGCGTTATAACTAGAGTGCTGTAAATTAGAAAGGCACACATTTGTAATTGGCATTGCTGACAAAGAAGTGGCACTAAAGTTACAGATGGAGTCAGAGCTGATGCTGGAACGAGCAGCCTAAATAGCTTGTCACTCTGAGCTCATTAAGAAGTAAAATGCAGATCAGGGAACAGCTAAGCAGCTGGGTCAGGTTGTTCATTGGCTAATTTAGTCTAAACAAGAAAGAGGGAAGGCATGAAACATGTTCTGGAAGAGTGTAAAAGAAAGCAAGGAACCAGAAGGGTAGGGGTGGCCAACCACTTGCTGCAAGCTGAAACACAGCTTAAGAGAAAACACCAAAGCCAAAGGGAAAAAAAAAACAACAAAAAAAAAAACTTGAAAAACAATTCCAAACTTAAATCAACCTTCACCTTCTCTCTCTCTTTTCTTCTTCTTTTTTTCTTCTTTTTCTTTTTCTTTTTTTTTGACTGTTTAACTAAAAAAAAAAAAAAAGGCAAAAAATAAAAATAAAAAATGGGGGTTTCAGCTGTCTTAAAAAATCACTGGAATCCAAGAATCAAGTAGTCAGTAACACACATGCCAGTCAAGCATACAGCTATCCACGGCTGAAGACCGACACTGACATATTCATACATATGTATGAGCATCAGTATTTGCATGTCAGTGCTAAGCATGTAACAATGCAGGTACTTGGGTTAGAAAATTTGGCCAAAATAAACTCTCTTTTCAGAACTGAAGCCAGACCTGCCACCACTGTAGTCAGAAGGCTGGAAGGCAAGGCAGTTCAGAGCCCTCTTACCCCCAAATTACAGCCTCCCTGCTCACCTTTTAAAAACAGAGGTTTGCAATCAGAGTCTCCCAACAAACTCACTTGAACCCAGGACTATCCAGGCTCAGAAGCCTGCTGGGAAACTTCCACCAAACTGTTCAGGGTACAAGTCCTTCCCAGGTTTGCCCTGCTCATAGCAGTCCCATTTTATACTCACTCCTTTTTATATAAAGACTGTGTGGAATCAGCATCAAAAAAAGGGGTGACGGGTACAACAACATTAACCAACTCTTATTTGTAATTAAAGGTGTAAAATTTGTTCCACGCACAATCCTTATTTAGGTAAATTCCATATCCAATAGTCAGATCTCTTATGAAAGAAAAGGAAGCAAATGAGCTAGAAATTCACAATCTGACATATTTAGGAGATATCATTAGTCAATGTCAAGATTTGTTTTATGTATGGACTTTTAAGTATCTAAGTATCTATTAAAGGGTCTCTTCAGTGATACTTGTGTCTTGTGTGTTCCGTTATAATTCTCCCAAAGTAAGTTTTGTGAAATATTGTGACTTTTAAGTAGTATTATATAGTACGATTTAGCTAAACAATGGAGAGCAGGTAAAGGAGAAGATACCAGAACTTCTGTCTGCACATGGTGTTCTGTTCTCCTGCAGAGCTCCAGGGGTCCCTGAGCATTGCAGAATATTCATAAGATATCAGTGAAAATAAATAAATAAATAAGAAGAAACAAGAAAAAAACAAAACAAATTACTATAATAGTATCATGATCCTGGCAAACAGATGTGGAAAATTCTGTACAAAGGTTTCCTGCTCCAGGTCTTTTTTTTCTGGAGATTTTCATGTCCTTTCTAGCATTACCAGTCTCCAATAATACTTCCTTGTTGTTTTACACACCCTTGATTGATCTATAGTGAATAAATGTGTCAGTGCTGCTAGAAAGGCAAGCTGACTTCAGCTCTAAAAAAAAAAAAAAAAAAAAAAAGCTAAAAGTTGAGAGCTTTCTCTGTGAGTGAACTGTTATAGCGTTCTATTATCCCTGCAGGGATGAAGAGAAATTCTTGTAAATATTACTTATTTAACAGAATATTCTTAAACAACGTATCAAACTACTTAGTGAAATCATATGAACAAATCATAAGAGACTGGTGAATTAAAATGATCAGGGCTCATTAAATTTCTTGGAACCAGGATATTTCCCCAACATCATAATACAGATTTGTGTTACATAGTCTTGAAATAACTACTAGAGCAGTTTTTTGACATGTCTGTTGATGTAACATATAGCTAGCAGATACAAATTCAGCTCTCTCTATACAGCACACCTTCTGTTTTCCTTCTGTGACTCTTGCTCCTATTTCTTTTTTTTTTTCAGAAATAATAATTAAAAAAAAAAGCCTTCTCTGAAAACGCATCTATTGAGATATTGATATTTTTTGATATTTGATATTTATATTATTGATATTTTTGATATTTGATATTTATATTATTGAGATATTGATATTTTAAAATGTCATTATTCTCCCAAGAAACACTGCACTGCAAAGAGAAAGTTGTATTAGACTACCTTCCTTTCAAGACATACAGAGAACATTACAGTTTTATTATTCATATTCTGTTTAATACAGTGTTAAAACCTAAAATAAAGAAGACAATAAATTTCTATAGAATCTGAAAAGACAGAGGGGACAATATATCTCATTCTTGGTGGCAGAATGAGGCTGACACATATTGCAGAAAGCTTCCTTGGACAAGAATCTCTACTGCATATAGTAAAGGGAGATTGAAACTGCAAACAGTGGACATTCTCAAGAGGTAAGACATCATGCTGGAAGTTAGAATAGAAGAATTTGATTGACTGTTACAAAGCATTGATTTTCAAACCCTAATAAAAATACAAAGAAAGAACGATTGAGTAAACAGAGAATGAGGCTGAAAATTAGTAGTCTTGCAAAGTATTTTTTTTTTCCTGACATGCATTTAAGATGAAATTCTCCTCCTCTTCCAAAGATTCAGGAAATATTTGAGGAAATCAATGACAAAAATAAGCATTTCCATTTCTGAGCGTCCAGAATTTCATACTAGTAGGCTACTACTCCCTAAGACAACCTCTCAAATAGTAATCCCAAATTAACAGGCACTTAAAAACTGAAGCTAGTTTAAATCATAGAGTCATAGAAAGGCTTGGGTTGGAAGGGACCTTAAAGATCATCTAGTTTCAACTAGATGTACTATCATTGTCTGTCTGAGTAAAAAGTCACTTTCCATCTTTTTTTTTTGTAAGCTCCCTTTAAGTATTGAAAGGCTTCAGTGAGGTCTCCCAGCAGCCTTCTCTTTTTCAGGCTGAACATCCCCATCTCTCTCTGCCTTTCTTCAGAGGTGCTTCAGATCTCTGATTATCTTTGTGTCCCTCCTCTGGACCTGTTCTAACAGTTCCACATCTTTCTTGTGCTGGGAACCCCAAACCTGGATGCAGGACTCCAGGTGGGCCCTCATGGGGGCAGAGCAGAGGGAGACAGTCACCTCCCTCACCCAGCTGGCCACTCTTCTTTTGATGTAGTTGGCCTTCTGGGATGCAAACACACACTGCTGGCTCATTTCAAGCTTTTCATCCACCAGAACCCCAAGTCCTTTCTCTGCAGGGCTTCTCTCAATGTATTTTTCTCCCTGTCTGTACTCATGTCTGGGATTGCCCCAACCCAGGTGCAGCACCTTGCACTTGGTCTTATTGAACCTCATTAGGTTCACAAGGGCCCACAAAAATGGGAATGTTAATGTCTGCTCTTGTCTCAGAAGCCTTGAAAATAGCTAACATTCATAAGATATTTGGGGACAACTGAATGGAAAGTGCTCTGGAAATGCAGATTATCATTGGTGTTATAAAATAATATAATTTACATTTTCTTCAGTATCATTTTTTTTGCTCTATTTGTTCTTATTTATGATTTTTCTGTATTTATATGCATCAAAAATTAATAAAAAGATTTACTAAATTAATGACAATGCTATAATTGCTCCAAATGGAAAATCAGTACAACAACTTATCAGACAACAAAACAATATGTTGAATTTATGAACCTCCCCCACATTTGTTTATATTTAGTATACTGAAAATATTTGAACCATTTAGTTGATGGATTGGAGGTACATTACGTTAATTAAACCTATCCTACAAGTATTTTATATATTTTTTTAATATTGGTTGTACTTAAAATAATGTGTTCATTCCAGGAAAAAAAAAAAAAAAAAAAAAAAAAGTATGTTATTACTCAACACTTCAGCAAAAACTGTATTTCTGATTTCAGTAATGACTCTCACAACCTTTCAAGTAGGCCTGGACTATGTTGCAAAATTTTACTGTTTGCTGTGACATAAATGTTGTTTTTCATTGTGTATTTTAATTTAAAAGCTCCAGTGATCTTTCCTCCATTCTTTTGCCTAGTAATTTCCCCATTAGAAAGTGTGATTTGTAAAGGTAATTTTTGCTGTAATTATTCTTCTTTTCAACATGTGCAGTTTAAGACACTAAAGATACCAGTTGCTAAGTCCCACTGAGTACCTAATTCATTTATTACTATTATTATTGTTGTTGTTGCTGTTGTTGTTGTTGCTGTTATAGTAAATGCCTTTGACCATCCCTTGCTGATTGTGCAGAGGTCTGGGTTAATGTGAGTGATATAAAGTCAGCAAACCAAACATTCTAGGTTTTCCTCTACTATGCCTAGTGAAACATGGGCTAAACAAGCCATGAGGGAAAGATGAAAATTATGACTTTGAGCAGAGGTCCTGTAAGTCATGAAGTTTGCATTGCAAGTGAAGGTAGAGAGGGTTGAACATAATTGCCAAAGTTAGATTCAGGTTCAGGAGAAAGTAAGTAGTGATTTCCTTACTGTCTTTTCTGAAGTTTCCATAGCTTGTTGACAGCTTTAATGCATAGTCAGGACACACTGGCCATATAATCCCTTCCCAAATAGCAGCTTAACACTGAATAGATTGGCTCCAATTTCCTGGAATTATATGTGCTTTGTGTGGCTGTAGCTCACCTCCAGACAAAATTTCCCTATCTGAAAGATCTGCTTTCAAAGATGTGACTTGCAAAACTCAGTGTATCCCAGGTATGAATCAAGCTTATTGTCACATTTATCACTTCAGTACCATGACAATATTTTGATGGAATTAATCTTTAATGGAATTAAGTGTTTGTGAATTGCCTGAATTTATATTTCCACAGAGAAGCCAATGGAAATCTATCTCAATAGATTATATTAACCTACAGATCTATGATGCTAGATAAGTTTCCAACTAGAAAAAACAAGCTGAAATCTGTACATTTCTAATCAGAAATATATATATATATATATGGCAGTTCATTTCTATGTGCAATTACTCATACTTCAATCAGAGAGGGTGCTACAAAAATTCAGTGTTTCGTGATATCTCAGGAAAAATGAAACTTTTAGATATTGTAGTGATACATCAGAAAACATGCTCCCTGCCTCAAAATGTTCAAAATATAACTAAACCTGGATAATTGTTTAAATGACTTTCTGAGATCAGTAGTTATACTTTTAATGTACAACTTTATGCACTGTCTTCTATGTCATAGCTCAACTATGTGTTTTCCAGTCTGTTCCCATGTGGGAAGGGGAAGGGGAAGGGGAAGGGGAAGGGGAAGGGGAAAGGGGAAAGGGGAAAGGGGAAAGGGGAGAGGGGAAAGGGGAGAGGGGAGAGGGGAGAGGGGAGAGGGGAGGGGAGGGGAAAGGGGAGGGGGGAGAGGGGAAAGGGGAGGGGAGGGGAGGGGAGGGGAGGAGACGGAAGGGAAGGGAAGGGAAGGGAAGGGAAGGGAAGGGAAGGGAAGGGAAGGGAAGGGAAGGGAAGGGAAGGGAAGGGAAGGGAAGGGAAGGGAAGGGAAGGGAAGGGAAGGGAAGGGAAGGGAAGGGAAGGGGAAGGGGAAGGGGAGGGGGAGGGGGAGGGGGAAGGGGAAGGGGAAGGGGAAGGGGAAGGGGAAGGGGAGGGAGGAGGGGAAGGGGAAGGGGAGGGAGGAGGGGGGAGGGGAGGGGAGGGGAGGGGAAGGGAAGGGAAGGGAAGGGAAGGGAAGGGAAGGGAAGGGAAGGGAAGGGAAGGGAAGGGAAGGGAAGGAGCGGAAAGGAAAGGAAAGGAAGGAAAGGAAAGGAAAGGAAAGGAAAGGAAAGGAAAGGAAGGAAAGAAAGGAAAGGAAAGGAAAGGAAAGGAAAGGAAAGGAAAGGAAAGGAAAGGAAAGGAAAGGAAAGGAAAGGAAAGGAAAGGAAAGGAAAGGAAAGGAAAGGAAAGGAAAGGAAAGGAAAGGAAAGGAAAGGAAAGGAAAGGAAAGGAAAGGAAAGGAAAAGGAATCTACCTGTATTTGGAGCAAATATTCTAAAATTTGGTCTTATAAAAGCAAAAGGCATAAAAAGTCTTTCAGTTTTTCCTAGCACCAGGGTAACCCAAATAATTCCTTCTTCACATCTGGCCAAAAGGTTCTGTTGTAAGAAGCTGAAGAGTCAGCCTATGCTGAGGCCCATACAAAACCAATGATCAAACCTGATCAGTTTGACTATTTCCCACTAAGATAATAATTTTCTTCGACTACAGTACCAGTAGTCTCAGCTGTGAAGGTTGTAGTTCAAATACTTATTATAGCATAGAATTGAGGTTTTCACAACCACATAAAAATATGTTTTCATTTCCTCCTTTCTTCAAAAATCAAATGGCTAAAACCAAATGGCAAAAATCAAACATTTAAAGTTAGGAAATGTCAAATAGAGAGTAGTGAAATATATGGAAGTTTATGAAGTATTGCTGTGCTGTTTTCCATTGGGGATCCTAATTCATTCAGTGCATAGGATGAATGTGTAAGGGAGACGTACTAAGTATGCACAATAACTTTAATGGTATGTCTATAGTGAACAATACTGCACAGTGAAAAGATACCCGTCTGGCTCCAAAACTAGAAACAATCACAATATGAAAATTAAGTGACCTAATTAGTCCCAGTGCTACTATCACATTCGATAGCTATCCTGCTTCCTATACATGAGCTAGTATACCTGTGTGGCATAGCACTGGCATACACATATCTTCCCTTCTGGGACTCACTTGAATAACCTCATGTGAAGTGTGTGTGTATGTGCCCTACATTTCTCAATTATCCCAAGTTCTTAATTATCTTCAAGTGTTTGCTATAGGAGCTCAACATTTTTAAAGAAGCATTTATCAGTGGGTAATTAATATATCTTTATCTGTAGGCAATTAGTGTACCCTTAAGGTATTCAAAAATAGGGATTTTGAGAAACCAAGAATGTTTTAAAATATTATTATTATTTTTTTTTTTTTTTCTGGATATGGGTGTGACTCACTCCTTCTAAAAATAAGACCTCTGAGAAGCTGTCAAGTCCATACCTGTGAGACTCATTGGAAGCCTGGAAGGGAATTCCATTCTTCTCCTCTTGGGAAGAAATGGCAGCAGACCTCCCCCACTTCCCTTTTCTCTCTCCCCATCTCCCTCCTCCTCTCTCTCTGGCTTTAGTTTATATTTGATTCAGATTATTTCATGTGAAGTTAATACTTTACATAGTACCACAAAACAAACAAACAAAAAAACACTAGAAGGAAACATTCTGTGTATTTTTTATGCATTTCCAGGTTAGCTGGGATGAGGAAATAACACTACGATGACATGTTCTTCTGTGTTTCTAGACAATTATGAGGAAGTAGCAAGGAAAGAAATAGCCTATAATTTAACTAGCCTCTTTCAATTTGTTCATTTTTGGTGCCTTGATTCTAATTTCAGTTGCATGAAAAAAAGCCATGTGAAGCACCATGAAACAAAAATTTAACTGGGGTAAAACTAGTCTAGATGATATCAACCCCCCATCGTTTAATACAGTATATTTTTTTTTTTCCTTTGGGTTGCTTTAATTGGTACCCTTCACAGAAAGCAGAAAGGAAAGAGGAGCTAAGTGAACCATTTCAATTTAATATAACTGAAGGGCTAATATTTTATACTGTATTGACTTTTACTGTTTGCATTAAGTACAGTGAGTGCCAAGTGCTTTACAAATATGTATGAATGCACAGACCTTACCCCTAGAGCTTACAATATGAAAAGACAGATGGAGAATAATGAAAAAAAAAATCACATAAGATGGAAACTGCTTTTGTCAAAAAGTAGTTTATTAGAATCCTTATATTT
This sequence comes from Cygnus olor, assembly GCF_009769625.2. NCBI lineage: Eukaryota > Metazoa > Chordata > Aves > Anseriformes > Anatidae > Cygnus > Cygnus olor. Next base: position 142,433,905 of record NC_049169.1, on the reverse strand, counting down.
AAATAATTAGAGTCCTATTTTTCTCAGTGTTATCCTAAGCAATAAGACACATGTGGAACATCTCAAATGACTCTGTCTCATTTTCTTTTCTACAACTTCTCAGTTGTTCTCAGAAACAGATTGTTTTCAGGCATTTTGCCAATGAAAATCCATGAAAATTAGGCTGAAACTTGATGTTATCTAACTCAGTAAAGTCAGAACCAACTAAATTCAAAACTTGGAATGAGGCATACTATAAAGGACATGTAGAACTTTGTCTTTATTTTCTCTTTAGTCTTTCCTACCTTAGGTTTATCATCCACAAGTCCTACAATTTGTTCTTTTTCTGGATTTTTTTTTTAAGGTTAAAACCCAATAAAAACTTGCAAGTTAGAGGCTTTACTTATTTTACTTTAATGTATAGAATTGCGTTATCACCATAACTGGAACAATGACATTTCACTGTTAGTGGGCTGTTCCCTGTTTGTTAGGTACAGATAATAATTTTGATGAATATCCATGTGCACTTTGTTCAGTAAAGCATGAGAGGTAAGAAAGGTATACTGATTCTTTGCATGTTGCAGTCCACCCTCTGATGAGAAAGGTAAATTCATCTTCAGCTGCTTTCGCCTTAGCAGCCTCTACAGGATCCAGTAGTTTGTCCCTCACTGAGGCAAAAATTGTTGCAGATCTTCATCTGGACTCAGCTGATCATAGCCAAACTAGAGGCCTGGTAGCCAGAAGTTTGCTGTTTTCTCTACCTGGTTTCATTATTTATATTTTGCAGGAAATCCAACTGAATTTGAAAGCTTTGGGAGAAGGTTCACTCCCATTGTTGTCCCCACGTACCTGCAGACTCAACCCAGTTGCTAATTTATGGTGTGGGTTTTGTTAGTTTGTTTGTCTGTTTTATCTAACTTTTCACTGAATTGTCCCAAATCTTGACATTTTACCTAGAGAAAAAACACAGAATTTTAAAGCTTGAACTGCTTTGTTGGCCTCCGCAGTCAAACTGCTTTCTAACTTATTATGATTATAGGAAAATAGAACAGCTCCTACCAATATATATGTATTCTTTATGCTCTATAATATACAGGGTTTTGCTGTATTGCTAGGGCTTACTACGTGCAAAAGCAAACACCAAGGTGATGATGTCATTTCCTAAAAGCTAGCAGTCACAGAGCAAAAATACTGTTCTACAAGGGATGTTATTTTTCTAATATTTTATCATCAGAAGACTAGCTCAGATCCATGGGATGTAAATAGTTCTCAAAAAAAAAAAAAAAAGTATAATCGTTAGCAGGTGAAATAAAAATAAAAATAATAATAAAAAACATACATATCTCTTATTAAGTCCTTTCACTGAAAGTTAATTACAAATAAGCAACAACAACAACAGAGACGTAAGAGTTTCCCAGTACTCAACTCATTCTACTATCATCTACTCTGTTGTTATTTATTTTTTCAAAAGAAAAGAGAGAACCCATTTCCCTAGAATGACTTTTTACTACTACACTATGTAAATATTTTAAATTCACCTTTGGCTTCTTGAAAATCTACAGTTCATACTTGCAAGCTTCTCTATATCTATGAAGTTTAAAATGGAGCTGAGCCTTGTGTTTTTGTATTACACCATCCTGAAAATTCACTGAACATCTTCCAAAACTGAGAAAAAGGGAGAAAAAGAAAGAAAGAAAGAAAGAAAGAAAGAAAGAAAGAAAGAAAGAAAGAAAGAAAAAGATTTAAAAAAAAAAAGAAAAATGGTATAATTTCCATGAACTAGCAGGCAGACTCCACAATAGCATAGCTGGGAAGGGGAAAGAGCATGCTTGCTTAAATTCTTATTGAGCACTTTCTTGTACTTATTCAGTGGTACTTTACCTTCCTGCTGAGGGAGGACAAGAACATTTGGAAACAATTTGCTATAACTTCATCAATTTTTGAATGAACAGAAGATACTGATTCCTTTTTAATCTGGTTAGAACTATGAAAACATACGTATGAGTGCTTTTTCAAGGTTGCATACAAAAATAATATCAGATAACAATTCTAATTAATCATAGAATCATAGAATGGTTTGGGTTGGAAGGGACTTTAAAGATCATCTAATTCCAACCCCCCCTGCCATGGGCAGGGACACCTTCAACTAGACCTGGTTGCTCAAAGCCCCATCCAGCCTGGCCTTAAATACTTCCAGGGGCTGTAATGGTAAAAATCAACCTGATCAAGCCCAACAGTTATCTAGTTATATGCTGATTTGGGGTTAACTTTGAGAAAGGACTTAAGCATTTCTATTGTATTTCAGATTGAAGAATATTCTCCTGCATTGTCTGTTCTTCACAGAACATTGTCTGTGAAGCTCTTGGCAATGGAGAGTGAAGAGCTTTCAATCTAATCTGTTGGAAGGCTCAACTGGGCAGACATGATTTCAAGATTCATAAAAACAGAAAATGAAAATTGAAGTGGGAGCTTCATGCTGTAGTCTTCTGGCAAGGAAACTCATCTGTGCAGTCCTGGTCTCTACCACAGATTTTATATATATATATGTTGCTGTAAAATTTGCAGATAGTCCTTTAAGCATGTCAGAATCCACAACTTCCATTGTTAGGGAGCAGTGAAACAAAAAACTTTCTGTCCTCCTTCTGTCATTCATGTCAATCTGTACCCCTATCGCATCCCACATCCCTTCCCATTGTGAGTTGTGCCTTTAGGATCAGGCAACATTTGGCTTTAAAGATACTGTTATAGACAAAGATGTCAAAATTCTTCCTAACTGTTGATTAAGATGCCTAAGTGGTTGTTTAGATCTAAATTTCTTAATAGTTAATTTATTTATTGATAAATGTTAATGTCCCTTGCCATTTATTCCATCCCAACTAAAGCAAATTAACCTGTCAGTTAAAACAAAACAAAAATGTCTATATTACTACTTAGATTAATAACATATTAATTTCAGAAGAGGACTCCTGCTATAAACAGGGTTTGTGGAAGAAGTAATTACATGTAAAGAATTTAACTATGTTTCATTAGATAAGAATACCTAAAGTGCTGATATTTACAATCCATTCAAGGCTACTTTCCATTTCTCCTCCCTAGAGTGATGCTATGACTCTGCCTTCTAAGTATATTCTCCAATTATATGAATCTCAGCTCCGGGTGTCCTGGGAGTTAATATTCAGCTAGCAGATTTCATGATCTTAGCTCATTTTAGAAAACTAATGTTTTAGGATATTCTAGAAGAAAACCAATTGAATCAGTTTTCAGAATATTTTGGACCAAACTATATTCTCTGTACTGCAATGTGATAAAGCTAATCTAAGAATCACTTTAATCTTTTTTTTTCCTAGTAGAAAAAATAAATTAAATAATAAAAATAATAATAAAAGGAATTACAACACCACTTTTGAAGTACTCAGCTCTTGAGTTGGATCTTGATATAGAGTGAAAATGGCTGAAGGGAGGGGCCCAGAGGATGGTGACCAGCAACACAAAGTATAGTTGGAGGCAAGTAACTAGCACTGTAGCTCAGGGGTCAATACCGGGTCCAGCCCTATTTAGCATTTTCATTAACGTTCTGGATGATGGAGCAAAGTGTACTTTCAGCAAGTTTGCAGATGACACAAAACTGGGAGTGGTTGATACACTGGGAGGCTGTGCTGCCATCTAGAGGTACTTGGACAAGCTGGAGAAATGGGTTGACAGGAATCTCATAAAGTTTAATATGGGAAAGTGCAAAGTCCTGCATGTGGGGAAGAACAGTCCCACACACTAGTACATAGTGGGGGATGACAGGCTGGAGAGCAGCTCTGCAGGAAAAACAAAAAACAGCAACAACAACAACAAAAACAATAAACAACTGAGGGTCCTCATGGACACCAAACTGACCAACCATGTGCCATTGGGGCAAAGAGGGCAGGCTCTTGGGCTAACTTAGGAAGAGTGTTTCCAGGAGGTTGGGGGAAGTGACCTTTCCTCACTGCTCAGCCCTGGTAACACTCAGCAGGGTCCAGGTCTAGGCTTTGCAATACAAGAGAGACATGGATATATTGGAGCCAGTCCAGCAATGTGCTATGGAGATGACTAAGGGAGTAGAGCATCTCTTGATGCTTGATGGGGGATAGGACGAAAGGTGGTGGTCAGACCATATCAACGTGTATAAGTACATGAAAGGAGGGTGCAAAGAGGACAGAGCCAGGTTCTTTTCAGTGGTGCCCAGTGACAGGACATGAGGCTAAGGGCAGACACTGGAACACAAGAGGATCATAGATCCTCTGACAATATCTCAACTCAGAATATCCTGAGTTCGACGGGACCCACAAGCCCAACTCCTGGCTCCACAAGACAACCCAAAAAATCAGGCCATGTGTCTGAGAGCATTGTCCAAGCACTTCTTGAGCTCCGTCAGGCTCGTTGCCCTGACCACTTCCCTGGAAAGTCTGTTCCAGTGCCTGACCACCCTCTCAGTGAAGAACCTTTTCCTTACAGGCAGGCTGAACTGCCCTTGTCGCAGCTTCAAGTATTTTTTTCAGGTCCTATCTCTGGTCACCAGAGAGAAGAGATCAGAGCCTACCCTCCGTTCCCCATCTTATTTTGCTTTTATCTAACTGTATTCTGGTAATTTTGTCCAGAAGGATACTGTGAGGGATGGTATTGAAAGCCTTATTGAGATCCAGAAAGATTACATCAACTGGCTTCCTTTGGTCAACAAGATGGATGATCTTGTCGTAAAAGGACATTAATTTTGTTAAATATGACATTCTCCTTATGAAGCCATGTTGGCTGTTACCAGTATCTGCATTGTCCTTCAGGTGTTTTTCAATAACTCTCAGAATAATCTCCTCCATAATTTTACCAGGCACTGAAGTGAGACTGACAGGCCTATAATTGCTAGGATCTTCTTTCTTGCCCTTCTTGAAAATTGGGACCACATTTGCCAGTTTCCAGTCAACTGGGACCTTTCCAAATTCCCAAGATGACTGAAAACTAATTGAGAGAGGTCCCATGACAACATCAGCCAACTCTCTGAGTAGCCTGGGATGAATCCCATCAGGCCCTATGGACTTATATGCGTACAGGTGGAGCAGCAAATCCTACACAAGTTCAGGGTTGACTGAGAGTTTATTGTTTCCACAGTCATAGCCCTCCAAGTCTAGGCCATCTAGGCCTCCAAGCAGACGTCATCACTGGTATTGAAGACAGAGGTGAAAAAATCATTAAACTTCTCTGCTTTGCCTATGTCCCCGTTTGTTAGGTGACCATCCTCATCAAGTTTTGAACCAATGTTTGCTCTGGTCCTCCTTTTCCTGTTAACGTACTTTTAAAAAGCCTTTTTTATTGTGCCCCACACTGCTGGCCAGCTACAACTCTATTTGAGCCTTGGCCACACGAATTCTCTCCCTACAAGTTTTCCCATGTCACCCAACCTTGCTTCCAGTGACCATACACTTTCTTTTTTCACCTAAGCTCTGGAAGAAGACCCCTGCTCAGCCAGGGTGTCTTTCTGCCCCTCCTGCTTGACTTCTGACATTTTGGAATTGCCTGTTCCTGCACTCTTAGGAGGTGGTCCTTAAAAACCAACCAGCACTGGTGGACCCCAATGTCTTTAAAAACAGTTTCCCAGGGGATCTCACTAGCTAGTTCCCTGAGCAGTCTGAAGTCTGCTCTCCCCAAAACCAGGGTTGAAGTTTTGGTGGCAGTTTTCCTCCAATTGACAAAGATTTTAAACTCGACTACTTCATGGTCACTATAGCCAAGGAGGCCACCTATCACCACTTTACCCACAAGACCCTCCCTGTTTACAAGCAACATGTCTAGTAGGGCACCTTCCCTAGTCATCTCTCTTAGTACCTGTACCAAGAATTTACCATCAGGTGGTTCACGAATTCCTGGACCTGTTTGTCTCAGCTATCTGATATTCCCAGTTGACATCTGGGAGGTTGAAGTCCCCCCTAAGGACAAGGGAAGATGATCTAGAAGTTTCTCTCAGTTCCTTAAAGAATAATTCATCAGTGTCGTCATCCTGGGCAGGTGGTCTATAGTAGACTCCCACAATGATTTCCCCTTTATTTGCTTGTCCCTTAATCCTTACCAGAGGCTCTCAACCACATTGTCGCCAACTGCAAGCTCCATACAGTCCAGTGCCTCCATTACATAAAGCACCACTCTTCTGCCTCACCTGCCCTGCCCATCCCTTCTGAAGAGCCTGTAACTGTCCATCATAAGACACCAGCCACAGGCCTCTTCCCATCAGGTTTTGCTTGTGCCTTCTGGATCCCTCTGAACATGAGGAAGCACATCTTTACTGTGTTGGCGATGGAACATTGGCACAAGTTGCCCAGAGAGAATGTGGAGTCTCCTACCTTGAAGATCTTCAAAAGCCACCTGGACATGATCGTGGCTTTAGGTGGCTCTATTTGAGGAGGGGCACAGGTGGGAAAATACCTAGAGTTATCCCCACGTCCTGAAGCTCAGAGTTGTGGCTTCCCCCTGCTCCCAAAATTTTCACTCTACCTAACAGGAAAAGGACATCTTAGGAATGTGTCTGCATATTCAACCTAAACAACTTTCATGATTAGTTTCTGAAGTCAGTACTTGCTCACTGAAGAAGTTTGAGCTTGGTTCTCTCTTTTGCTCAGTATCACTGAACTTGGCCATTGCACTCCTTCTCCCTACTTATGTGAGATTCCCCAAACCAGAATTTCTGTGCAAGGACCTGGATGCACATTCTGGGAGTGTGCCCTCCTCATATCTAAAAGGTAGAAAATTTGAAGTTTAATTGTCTATAGGTACATACCAATTCATTGGATGTTTCAGAGATATTAGTAACACTTAAATGTTGAATTTGCATGCTAAAATTGTCACATAGATTCTTAAATCCCACAGTAGATTCATCCAAAAGTGCGTCACACACCGTGAGAAGAGACTGATGCAACTAAAGCAATCACAGCAAAACAAACAATGTGTATTGCAAATGTAACGTCTGTCTGTCTGAATGTTGAGTAGCTAGAGAAAATTAGTAGTTGCAAAAGGAAAAGGCTACCACTTAATTATGTGAAAATTATAAATTTGCTGATATTTCTGATTTGCCGATTCACTTTGTGATAGTCATAATTATTTTTTCTTGAGCTTTTATGTGATCAAATTTTTCTCTCAATAATGTTTGTGGAAAGATAAAACATTGTGAATATGATTGCAAAACCACATTTATTCCAGTCTTTGCATATGACTATCTTGAAAGTTTCATATGGATTGAAGCTGGAAAGGAAAGGAGAAAGGTTTTGGCAAAAGAAAAAATCTGACTAAATAAAACAAACACACAAACAGTCATTGCACAGAAAGTCAGGAAGTAATATGGATGAAGAGTAGTCTCACTCAAGATTAAATGTATGGGTACCTTGAAACTGAATTGTTTATTTATGCATTGTAATGAACAGATTATGGGATATATAGATAGATAATATCAATGAAATCCACAAAATTAACATATAGCTCTTAGGGGAGGGAGAGAGGAAGAGAGAAGGGGAGAGAGAGGGAGAAAGAGAGATGTTAAGCATTTTCAAAAGGTTTTTCTAACTATTCAAAACATGTTTTGTTTTGTTTTGTTTTTCAAAAATATAGCCTGTCAAAACTAGATCAAAGTAATTTTTCACTATAATTTTCACTCTTATTTCCTGAAAATGTTTGATATTCAGTTGAAAGATTGTTAAAGACACTTTAGATTTATTTATCAGTCCTACTGGCTTATAGAAAGACAGACAACAACTGGTATCCATACACATAAGGTACACCTTGATGATGGAGGAAAATATTTTCCCTGGAACTGCTGTCTTCTTCAATGTCTTAATGTATGGAAAGATGATTGACTGTTTCTTGGGCCCTTATAGCAGTACTAAAATGCAGAAAGAAGACAAGAAATAATTTTCTAAACATCCAAGCCAGAGACCTTCCTCAATAGTAGTTAATTATAAGGAAAAAGTTTATCACGGAGCCTGTGTAAAGATTTCTGGGTAGCAGGCAATTATGACTTGTTGGAATAAGAATTGTCTGGAAAACAAACTCTGTTAACAGGCAACACATCAGGTTGAACAAATACCGTAGTTTTAAAAAAATATATAGTCACTGAGTGCTAACGATAGTAGCACTAAGATTTAATACTCTTTCTTGTGAAATAAATGAAATGTAAAACATAAAATGTGTTCAGAACTTCAAGGCCTAAATATCTTTCTCTGTAAAGTCATCATATATCATTTTGCTTAGAGACTCCACCAACTCCCATTATTTAATGTCTACAGAAGATTATACATCTGCTATACTAAAAAAGACCTCACACAACTGTTTTCATTGTTATTAATAATCACATGTTAAAATACTAGTAGCTAACAACAATTTTTGTTGTTATTTATCTTCAGCAGGGTAATATGACAATTAAGAAATGTGAAATTAAGAAACTCTGAGTAAAGCAGTATTTCATAGAATCATAGAATCATAGAATCATAGGGTAGGGATACCTCCCACTAGACCAGGTTACTCAAAGCCACATCCAAACTGGCTGTGAACAATTCCAGGAATCCACAGCTTCTTTGGGCATCTTCACTACACTCAGTGAAGAATTTCTTCCTTATATCTAATGTGAACCTAACCTTTTTTGTTGAAAAATATTATCCCTTGTCTTATCACTAGTATTTAATACTAATGAAATATGTTAGCTTAAAAAATAAGAGTAAAAGTAAACCTGTTTACAGGAATTTGCAAGAAAATTCTTTCTTTCCATGGCTTATTGTGAATTTCTCATTTGATTATAGTGGAATCAAAAGACAGATAAGGGAACTAGTTTCCCATGGCTAGAGAACAGAACAAGAAAATCTGATGATGCATTTGATATACAGCACTTATCACTTATCTGATATACCACTAATACAAATATAAACAAATATATGTGTGTGTGTATACATATATGTATGTGTGTATATGTATATATATGTATATATATGTGTGTATATATATATATATGTGTGTGTGTGTATCACTCATTTGATATACAACACTATAACCTATTTCCTGTATTTCCTAACAGGAATCACTTACATAATCTCCAGTTCAGCAGCCTTATCTGTGGCAGAGTTCAGTGCACACTATCTGACGGGAAAGTTGTGCTAAATGTATATTTAAGAACTAAGGCCTTCAAACATTGACACTACTATTAATAGAGGATGTGAGATTGCTTTATTGTAAAAATATCTTACAGAAATTCTGTCTTCAAATTACCTGTAGTAATATAAAAGCTACTTATACTCACTTCTCATCTAATTTTGTGTTCGCTTTTTGATAAATAAATAAATAAATAATCTCACATCACTATTTATTTTGTAGGCAATTGTACATAAAAATATTGTTCTTCTTTAGTTAACCAACCCATGTGATTTGGGTTTATGTGGAAAGGTTTTGGTAGTGGGGGGCTGCAGGGGTGGCCTCTGCGAGCAGAGTCCAGCAGCTGCCCCATGTTAGATAAGGACCAGTTTCAGCCAGCTCCAAAGGGCTGGCCAGAGCCAAGCCAGTGAGTGATGTTGTTTGCACCACTTGAAAGCAGATTTAAGGAAAAAAAAAAAAAACAAAACAAAAAAACACCTGCTGCGCAACAGCAGGTGGGAGAACAGTGAGAACCAGGTCAGAACAGGGAGACCCCAAGGTCAGTGCAGCAGGAGGGCAGGAGGTGCTCCAGGCACCTAGCAGCAGTTCCCCTGCAGCCTGTGGAAAGGCCCCAAGGGGAGGGTGAGCAAATGGCTGTGTGGTGCTTAGCTGCTGGCCAGGTTAAACCACAAGAGCATCTTATTCTAAGATTATTTCAACATAGATAACATATTCATTATGAAATACTACTTTCTGAGCAATTAGAAAATGGTGTTACCTGTAGGGTGGGCTTAACCGTTTGGGTTAGTATTTTATTCCATGTAGGTAAGAGATGGTGGGTAGTTAAAAACAAGTCTTTGCAAATGGCAGTAGAATCCCAAAACAGCAGGTGTTTCAAAACGATGATGTGGAAAAATGTTGAGCAATACTATTTCTGCAAAATGTCTCTTTGTAGAGTAGTGTGAATGAAGTATATCAGTAAGTCTGATAGGACAGATTTTGTGTAAAGGGTGCTAGATAGGCCCTGGTCATGCACAAGCTGAACACACGGAACAAACTTGTGACTTCTGTGGTAAATAGCATCTAGAAAAAAAAAAAAAAAAAAAAAAAAAGTCATTCATTATGAAGAAGACCAAAAGAAATTTCATAAACTGGCATTTTTACAGTTTTCAGTATTATTGAACAATGTCAAAAGCAGACTTCAGCTATCATTCTGTCACCAGTAAATGCATGTGTGTTGTGTTTTATGTGGCAAGGTTTTGGTAGTGGGGGGCTCCAGGGGTGGCCTCTGTGGGCAAAGCCCAGCGGCTGCCCCATGAGCCCCATAAGGGCCAGGCTCCACAGGGACCTGCTGCTGGCCAGAGCCAAACCAATAAGCAATGTTGTTTGTGCCTCTCTGAGAGCATATTTAAGAAAGGGAAAAAAACTGATACACCACAGCAGCTGGGAGAGTGAGGAGTGAGAACCAGCCCTGCAGACCTCAAGGTCAGTGCAGAGGGAGGGCAGGAGGTGCTCCAGGCACCAAGTAGAAGTTCCCCTGCGGCCTGTGGAGAGGCCCCTGGTGGAGCAGGCTGTCCCCCTGCAGCCCATGGGTCCCACATGGAGCAGATCTCCATGCTGCAGCCCGTGGAGGAGCCCCCGGTGGAGCAGGTGGATGTGGCCTGGAGGAGGCTGCGGCTCATGGAGAGCCCCCGCAGGAGCAGGCCCCAGGCCGGAGCTGCAGCCCGTGGAGAGGAGCCCATGCAGGAGCAGGGGGTCTGGGGGGAGCTGCCACCTGTGGGGGACCTGTGCTGGAGCAGTTTGCTCCTGGGGGATGGACCCCGTGGTACGGAGCCATGTGGGAGCAGTTCTTGAAGAACTGCTGCCTGTGGGCAGTCCCCGCAGGCTCAGTTCGGGAAGGACGGCATCTCATGGGAGGGACCCCATGTGAAGGAGGGGCAGAGAGTGACCCTGGAGTGGTGGAGATGAGGTGTTAGGGACTGACCACAGCCCCCATTCCCTGTTCCCCTGCGCTGCTTGGGGGAAGGAAATAGAAGAAGGTGGATTTGGGGAAGGTGGTTTTCGTTTTGTTTGTTTCCTCTCTGCTCTAGCTTGTTAGTAGTAGGTAATAAATTTCTCTAATCTCCCCATGCTGAGTCAGTTTTGCCCATGACAATAGTTGCTGAACGATCTCCTTGTCCTCATCTCAACCCTTGATCCGTTTTCATTGTAGCTTCTCCCTCTTTCCCTTTGAGGAGGGGGAGTGAGAGAGCAGTTGTGGGGGAGTGAGAGAGCAGTTGTGGTGGAGCTCAGCTGCCCGGATGAGTAAAACCACCACACAGTATGTTCCTTCACAATGAAGTTCTAATAGGGATGAAATGCAAGCAGGTCGTAGAATATTTATTTGGAAATTACTTTAAAAATCTACAGAATTTCAATAAACTATATTGTTTTCTGAATGGTCCTATTTCATCTTATAATAGAGATTTTAAAATGTGTTTTTGTTTGTTTGAGTTTTACTTTTTTGTTTGTTTTTGGTTAATGCAATAAGATAATCATATAATAAACTATACCAGGTATCATTTCTATTATATTTTTTAAGACTTTCCTATTAGAAAGAAACACTGCTTCACATCAGTTCTGTTACATTCCTCTCTACTTTGTTCATTCGCTGTATTTTTCAACTCAGTTTAGTAGCTGTTTTCTTTCATGCACAGAAAGTGTTCTCAGTCCAGTTGGACTTAATAATAGCCATATACTAGCTAGCATGCAAGTCTCCTCTCTCAGGTGCAAAGTTGAAGGTACCTGAGTATTAATTTTTGTGTTGTAAATTTGCCTATAAAATTGTCATGGTTTTGGATGGAACAGAATTATTTTTCTTCATAGAGGTTCAAAAAATTCAGTGGTTTGGATGTATGATTAAAATAATGCCAATAACACAAGATTGTTTTAGGTGTTGCAGAGTGGTGTTTACTTAGAGCCATGGACTTTTCAGCTTCTTGTGCCACCCTGCCAGCCAGGAGGCTGGGGGTGCAACAGGAGCTGGGAGGGGACGCAGCCAGAACAGCTAGCCCAGGCTGACCAAAGGGATATCCTGTAACACATGGCATCATGCTCAGCAGTAAAAGCTAGGGGAAACAAGGAGGAAAGGGTGGTAGTGGGGGACAGGACAGGACATGGGACACGTTTGGGGTGATGGCATTTGTCTTCCCAAGAAACTGATACGTGTGATGAGCCTTGATTTCCTGAAAGTGGCTGAACATCTGCCTGCTGATGGGAAGCAGTGAATGAATTCCTTGTTTTGCTTTACTTGCATGCACATCTTTTTCTTTCCCTAGTGAATTGTCTCTATTGCAGCCCATGAATTCTCTCCCCCAGTCACACCTGGAGAGAATGAGCATGCGGCTGTCTGGTATTTAGCCACCTGCAGGGGCTAAACCACAAAAAACATCCTTACCAGTAGTCTATAAACCAAAGACAACCAAAATGACTATCAGAACCTCTGTAGTTACATTTATAACTATAATTTCTGGAATGTGTTATAACATTTAAGATAGAAGTAGAAGAAATTATTATCTTTTTAGATTGCTTGCATGTTTGCAGACAAATAAACAGTAACCAGTAGTGCTGGTGGACATGAATCTTCCCATCCCTGATTGGGCTGTGTGCGCCTTTCACACAAAGACTCCTTAGAAATAAATTGCAATTTGTACCACAACCACTGTGCTTCACATCTTTGCTGAAATAATTTCTTATTGGGAATTGCTTCAAATTTGGCTAAAACCTGCGGACTGCTATTGTGCAAAGAACTGGCAAGAGTCATGAGCTTTGCTCCATTTCCTCTTGGAAAAATGAGATGCATAAATACAGGAGCACTGATTACAGAAAAACTCAGAGGAAGGATTCCCCTGCTGAGTCAATGTCAGATGCTAATAGATAGCCTAAATTTTCCAAGTCTGTTTTATCATTTGTCCTACACTGCTCACTATTGGTTTTGGAAACTTGAGGTTTTGTCTTGAAAATATAGATGCGCTTTATATCATCATTTCAATGGCATTTCCATATGTAGCCCATTAAAGTAACATCCTCAAACTAGTTGGTATCCTTCTCAAATTAAAAGCAAAGATTCCTTTATTGTTTTGTGAGAAACATTGGTTCTCTGGAGAACTTGAGAGCATCCTGCACATTTGCAACTGTCACATGGAATAACAGTCTTAAGAGGGTGCACAAGAATATTCAGGCTCTTCTCTCTGTCTTGGCCAAGGCTTCTCCACTAAGAACAGTTGCAAGTGCTGCAAGGGGGATTTTGAATGGAGAGACTGAGTGGAAAGTGATAGTTAGTCAATTAATTACATTTTGCAGTTTAAAAAATAGGAACAATGCTAGTAGTTGTAGCAGACACAGTAGTAGTAGTGTATTTTCCTTCCAAGGAGAACATAGTGATTCATGAAAAGCCTGACTTATATCAAGGTATCTCATCATCATTATTATGAAATTAATGCCAACATTTAGAGTGGAAGAGTCAAAATATAGCCACATTAAAAAAGCTGTGTTTTGAAGCGTTGTCAGTCTATCAAAGTGCTCACCCTAAATTCATACCATGTAAAAGAAGGAATTTCCACCTACTATCATTTCATCACTCTAATTAAATATTGATGGAGAAAGAAGACATAAAAGAAGAATTGAAATGGGCTATTCTCTTCCAAGCCAGTTTGATGTTAATGCTGCTATTTAGCAGAATCATATACCATAGCTTACTACTTACACATAATTTATTAATGTGTAATTCTTAAATTAAAAAGAATTGAAAACAGTTAATAAGTAAGAGTGTTCTGGTAAAGAAGACATACAAATTATAAAGTGTAATATGAGCAGTGCAGAACTAAGTAAATCATTGTCAATGTTCAGTGAGGAAAAGTTTTGTGATTTTTTTTTTCTCTTATTTTCAGTGGGTGAAGGATTCGCTTCCGTAAAAATAAAACAAAACAAGACAACAACAACAAAGTTGTATTCTTGCATATATCTATATATGAATGGCAAAAAAAGTATATAAATAATAAAGCTGTATTTAAATTACAGCAGACATGACTTTTACAGTACCTCACTTTTTTCTACACCTACTTTAGACATGTCTGTCTGTGACTCATTTCATTTCTTGAGATGCTTCTATTTAGTGCATCTCCTACCTCATTCTTTAATTTTCCTAACACTAATTCAAACCTATAAGCACAGAAGCCAAATGAAGGTTCACCAAACCCCTTGTGCACTCAAGCTGCCAAGTTTTGCACAGCTCTACTTAAGACTCACATATGTGATCACTCACTTTGAACAAGCTACAATCATAGCAACCAAGGAATTTGCACCAGTTTAGAACAAAGCCTGCTTCTTCGACTTGAGCCAAAGCTATTGGCAAAGAACACAAAGTGCTGGATTGGCAACTCAGCATGGATTTAATCCAAAATTCAATTTGAAGCTCCATTACCTACAAGCCTTTGCCTTCATACCAATTGAGGAAATGCCTACTGCTTTTGATAACATAAAGGATCAAATCCCATTGGAAGTACATAAAGTTGTGCAGTGGCTCAAGAACAGCTATGTTAATGGAAGAGTCTTGCACTTTTTCATTAATGGAACAATTACAATTTGACAATTCCACTGTTCTTCCCTAAATTTTCATTGATACACTACAGTGAAAATTTCCCATGGACAGCCTGGATGACCAGAACTTGTGCTTCTATTGTGCTTTGAAAGAAAAACAACATTATTCAGAGACTGAGACAGATATTATTGAGGTATTATAACTTCACATACTACTAAACTTTTGGCTTAGTCTTGCTTACACCAGCACAGCTTGGCTTTTCCAGCAGCGGATGATATAAATCTCTTACCCTTGTAAACATTGCATTCTTGGGCTATTGAACTACTATGCTTATCACTGCATCTTTATAATTAAACATGTGTGAAGAAAACAGCTGGGATTGTTAATTTGTCTTTACTTTCTGTATTTTATCTTCTGATATATTTAAGGATATCATATTTCATTTTCATTTTTTACCACTACCTTCACATCAAGTATGCAACCAGCATAAGAGCAGGTGAAACAGGTCCTAGTACACTCAAACAGAAGAAATGAAGTCACAGTCTTGAGTTGCATACAGACAGCAACTGGAAATATCTACCAGAACATGGGAAGTTTAAGACTACAGTATTAAAAAAATGTTAACCAAAATAATTAATCAACTAAAGATATTGGATAAATGTTCTCCACTTCCTTATCAAAGGGAGCAAATATAGAAGATAATAAGCTAAGTTTGTTTTACAAAGAAATGGTACAAAAAAAAATAGCAAATCTTAAAATAATGCCTAGAGGTGTGAAATAGTTTGAAATAAGTTAATATTCTAGAGGAAAATATTATATTATTTTACTGTTAATACTGAGATAAAATATTACCCCCACTCGCTACATCTGCTAAGCCCGGTAGGCAGGAGGTCCTGAGAGGAGAATCCTGGCCAGTTATCTGCAAAAACAGGTACTTTTACAGAATGACTTGCCTAGTCCACTTCCTCAAAGTGCCTTTGACAGCATCCCACATACAGATAAGTTGCAGAAGCACGTTCCAGCAGTCATGTTCCACACACTAACAAATTACTAAAGTGCACAGTGGAAATTGTCTAATACAGTTTAAGTTTTCTAAATTTTAAAGTATTTTTGGCAATGTATGAGCTTGGATGAAATATCTAATAGAAGGTGTGTTCATGGAAAAGACAACTATTCTCACTTATAACCATGCAGAAGAACAGACAGCAGGACCGCTTAACATAGTATTGTATAGAGCATTGACATGTTGATGTACAAGTCAACAAATCATATCTTCTGTTACTACCTTAGGTTTCATGAAATATTTTCTTTTTCAATTCTGGATTTCAATCATTTTGTCTTTTTTTTTTCTTCATACCTGAATTTGCCTACCTAAATTATACATATATATATATATATATAATATTATTTCATTTCTAGTGCTATATGTGGGAGTGGTTTTATACCTTTTCGGTAAATATTGCCTTTGGCTGAGCTGAGAAGAAACACCCCTTCAACAACTCTTTTCACTGACAGAAGCATTCATACACCACAAACTTGAATAAACAGGAAAGATCTACCTTTCAGTGTATCTGCTTGGTTTTTGTACATTCCTAAATTGCACCTCTTAATTTGTTGTACAAAGTTCCTAATAAAAGGAAATTTTATTTGTTTGTTTTGAATTAGAATCAACAATGTGTCTTCTGTTTTGTTATGCTTTTTTTGTTTGTTTGTTTTGTTTTTACCATGACTCTTTATGTTTTGGTGTTTTATTTTATGTCATAAGGATTGACAGCACTTCATGCTTCACTGTGTTTGGTTAGAACAGGGAAATGAATATGGTCCAAATCTTTAGTAATATCTTAATCTTATGTCCAAACTACTTTTGCTGAAATAAAAAAATTCACAATTAATTTTTGGAGCATTATACATGCATTTGTCTCTTTTCTCAACTTTTTCCTCCGTATAAAGTTCAAAATAGTTCCAGTAAGATTGAAGAATAACTAGAAAAATGTCCACTGCCCACAGTAGAACAATACAAAACCTCTCAAAACATCCTATAACTACTTTTGGTCAAAAACAAATATTTAAAAACTAAATATTAAACAAATACTAGTGCAAGAAAATTATTTTTCTGGAAAGTTACACTCCCCCCCCAAAAAAAAAAAAAAAAAAAAAGAGAAGAAGTTCAGTTTAAAACCATAGATCATACCTTTAACTATTTTGTCAATATCGGTACACTGAAATTGAGATATTACATTAACATATATTATACAAAAAATGCTTATATAACCATAGACGTAAAATAGTTCATCTTAATCTGTCTACTTAAGCACATATTTCATCACAAAATGTTAACATGTAATATGAGCTTAGAAACCTCAAAGATATTTTGCATTCAATGAGATTGTGGTTGCGTTTACATTTTAAGTGCATGTATAGCACTGAAAGAGATTCTGGGCCCACATCTTACACATATGAATAAATAATGTTAAAACTAATAAGATCTCTGAGAGAAAATTATGATTGTCTTTAATCACTAACCTTAAGCAGCAGCAGACCATATTATCAAACACCTTCATTTCTTATAAAACTATCTATCACACACAATATAGACCTGATGAAAAGGAAGGTGGAAGTAATCAGGACAGAATGCCAATTACCTCATTACTTGTCATAGCACATTGTAACTGGAAATTGCTTCTTTCAGGTTCTGTTTGCTCAGGCAATTACAATAAACTCTCTGCTTGACATGTTGTTTGCACAGATGTAGTGCATTAATAAACATGAGGGCTAATCTGAATTATTGAACCAGCCGCAATAATTCCAACAAAGGATTTATAATAAGTCCAAGAAAGCTGAGGTATCACTGGAATTCCCTGTAAGCAACACTGACATACTTTATCACATGTAAAATCCTCAAATTTAATGTACAGTACTGGAATATGTCCCATAGGTATTTTATATTTTCTAGTACTCTAAGCCCTCAGCAACTTCTATTATGAAGGAGACTCAATGCTGCTAAGGGAAATGGCAATATCACAGACCCACTGGAAAATTACTTTATTTGCCGTATGTTTTATGCACCTTTCAGGCCCTTATTATTGCAATTTGTCTCCCCACCCCCTAATTTTACTAAAAAGAAATATGCTACACAGGAAAGCATGAAGGGTTCTACACTAAATGTTCTATATTGTCAAACAGAAGAACTCTAATGCTTATGACATAAGAGAACAATATTTATTTATTCCTTAAAAAGTTTGACTAGAGAAAACAGTCTCCATAATGTTCTCTAGACATAATAGAAAGCAGAAAACAGTAGAGAAACATACAACTCAGCAGGGAATGGTTGTCCCACCCGCATCAGTGAAGCTAAATTTTCTATTTGTTAAAGATTTATTTCCATGTACTGTGAAACAGTGACAGTGCACTGGGAAACTTTATAATATGGACAACCTTTGTATGAGGTATGTGCGTACTTATTTATTACTCACTTTTCTAGGTAGCTGGGTTCCCAGTGTTCCCTCACCATCATACCCACCTCTGCAATTCAGGCCTGAGGGGTGAGCACAGTCCTGGTTACTTGGGCCATATACTGAGAACAAAGCTCAGCCCAGTGATTTGACTCATCTGTCCAATTCGTTTGCACTAAATCTGATTTTAGAAACTATTGTACAAATACTTTTAACTGCTTCTGTGGTCTGCTACTAGGTAAGACCCCCACATATGTTATGTCATTCATACAGGATCCCATTGATGGCTGATTCTTGCCCTAAAAGTCTATAAAGTTCAAGTTGCACAACACAGTGCATGAAGGGGGAGCAGGAGGGTCTGGAGCAGATGGTGCACCATAAGAGCAAGTCTGATACATAACATGTTTGACAAAGCAGCAAAACAGTAGTGGGGTAACAATACCAGTTTATGATTCTGAGATTGCTCTGGTCTGGTCTGCTTACAATGTTAACAGACGTACACTGGCTATCCTAGGACTGTTGATTGGGTGGGAGTTTAGGAGCCTGGAATGAAATCACAGAATATGAGACTGGACATGGAGAATATACAAGATAAATTTGGCAGAATCATTACTCATTTCCATGAGCTGCCCTCTGTGATTGGAATTCCACCATAGGACAATAAGAGCCATATGGAGTTTTGGTGGAAAGGAAAGGAGTCCCAGCGGATGGTACTTCAAACCTACCTATGGGTACAGATGCAAAGCATTCTCTTCAGTCAGTAGGAGTTTTCATATCACTTTCAGAAAGTAGTGTTAATAAAAAAGTAGCCTTGTGCTTGATTAAATATGCTTGATTCCCATGTTATGTGTGCTTTAATGCAAGTCTGAAATTTGAATGTAGATTTCTTATTAATATTCATATTATTATTTAATATATATCCTTGCTGCCTGTCATGTCAAGTACTATTTTCATTTAAAAGTGAAAGTACGTCTACAAGGAACTTTCACATCCCAATGTCTCCCCTTTAGACCTCTATTTAAATCATAGAATCATAGAATGTCATGAGTTGGAAGGAGCCCATGAGGATTATCAAGTCCAAACCCTAACTCCTGTATTGACACCCACCTGGTTCATAAGGAGTCAATAGTTGTTACCTGAGCTGTCAAAGTAACCAATAACATGGCTGTGATGCCTGTAAAGGGCATGGAACTCAGGGCACAGTTTCATAATTCCTAGTCTCAATATCTTTTAAATGCATAAAAGATCACCTATATGATGTAAGGCATTGATCTGACATATATTCAGTCTCCCTGTGGAAATTTGCTCCAAATATACTACTGGGTAAATTTTGAATGAATAAGGTTTATACAGTGGCAAGGTGACTGTGTGCCCATAGCTCATCTGGATCAAACCTGTACTTGCAAATAATGAATAGCTCATAGAAGCGTCACAACTCCACAGCGGTATTCTCTGCATCATCTTCTAACATGAGGCACTGGTGTTAAAAACAAACACCTTAACACTGTCCAAACTAAGGTACACAGGAGAGATTCTGAATTCTCAGGGTAAGGCTAATGTTTTATCTGTGTCCTTCTCCCAGTCAGAGCACGATGCAGGCATAATACATGCCACTCTTCCTCCTCACTTATCCATGCTCTGGCTTGTGTAGCATAGACAAGCCAGGTGAAACTCTAGAATGTGGCAGTGCATTTCATAGAGGCCTCAAAACAGGATCACTGAGGGATCAGAAGATGAAGACACTCTACCATGACCCATATCCACAGATCCACGTGGACACAGACTGTGAAGAACAGCATTTAGAAGTGAAGGAAAACAAACTTGGAAGAAGACAAAATCCCCTTTCTATGTAAGGTTACAATAGTTTATGTCTGATACCCATCACAATAAACCAAACTTTCAAATGTGTTCATGAAAATGAAATTGTATCAGGCATCCATGATATTTTTTCCATACCTTATTGGTAAGATGAACTGGGCAATGGGTCAGATTTACTGTTTTTCCTAATATAGGGGTGTTTTTCATCATACCACCGTGAATTCATACAGTGAGGTCATGAATCTAGGTTTCTCACATGATGAACTGGAGAATGTGATCTTTTTTTAACCTAAGGAAGTGAATAAATAAGTAAATAAATCATAGAATCATAGAATTATGAAGGTTGGAGAGGACTGCCAAAATCTTCTGGTCCAACTGTCCCCCTACCACCAATATTACCCAATAACCATGTCCCTAAGTACCACATCCAACCTTTCCTTAAACACCTCCAGTAATGGTGACTCCATCACCTCCCTGGACAACCAGTTCAAATGCCTAACCACTATTTCTGAAAATAAATGTCTCCTAATTTCCAACCTGAACCTCACCTGGCACAACTTGAAGCCATTCCCTCTTGTCTTACTGCTAGTTATCTGCAAGAAGAGGCTGACGCCCAGCTCCCCACAACTTCCTTTGAGGTGAATAAAATCTATACCCTTTTCCAAAGAAAAAATCATTAAAATGGAAGTCTTTTACTACATGTTACGTTTGGCAACCTGGATATTTTTTAAATAAATGAAATTTCATCTAAAGTTTTCAGTTTTTGATGTGATACTAGGTTTCTCAGGCATTAGAAACCACATTTACATGGTGAAAATCAGGTACCTTCAGTCTGTCTCATGTCCTAGAGAAACAAGGTTTTTTTTATTTATTTATTTATTTTTTCATGTTTGAAATAAACAGCTTCCTTCTCCATGCATCTGAACCTAGCAGGTGACATTAAGAACACTGGAAATTAAGGATTTTTAATCAATTCAGGATGAAGCAGTCCTAGGCAAAACAGAGAGTAATCAGGAAAAGTCCTATGCAATATAAGCTAGAAAATTCAGAGCTTGCTCTAACAGAATAGAGATTTTAGGGGAATTTAATAACTAAAATACAAGTAATCTGAACTGCCTATAATGAAACTGAGGTATCTTATCCAAGGAGTGTTTCATTGAAATTGTTGCTGGAGAGAGCCCTGACTCTGATAAACTGTCCCTTTTTTAACCATTAATGTTTGCTCTAAAAGTAAAGAACACTTCTATCTTGGAATACATTTGATGTTTTCCAGAATCTTTCTTACTTGTATTAGAACATATGAAACAAGAAACTATCATGTAGGAGGACATCTTTGGATTTAGAGTGGACTTTGTACCTTAATGATGAGGAGAGCACATATCTAGAATTTAAGGTCAGGTCACTTTACATCATGTAATTAGTGGCATGAATTTTCAGGAAATATGTGTGCTCAAGGAATTCAGGCAGAGCAGAGAAGCTCACTCAGTGCTGTGTGTCTGAAGAATGACGTTTAGAATACTTTGCAATAAGATACATACAATGGTTAGGAAGTTTGTCTGATGTTGTAACCGATAAATGAGTCCTTCAGTTAAATGGATCTGAAATCCTAAATTGATTAAATCATCATCAATCATCCTAAATGTCCTTCGTCTTTTTTTTTTTTTTTGACTTCCTTCATGGCTCTTATTCTAGTATCATCACAAGTCATTCCCATTCAGAGTCTGAGATCTGACTATATGTATATCTCTATATATGCAAGTATACACAAACACCCCCCAGGTAAGAGATTTCTCAAGTAATGTACATAAAATCACCACTGTTCTCATCAGCCTGAACATGTTTTAGATGTCTCTCCATGTCTTTCCTGGGGCGGGGGGGGGGGGGGGGGGGGGGGGGGGGGGGGGGAGAAGAGGAAGAGGGGAGGGGAGAAAAAAAAAAACAACAACTCTCACTACTCTCACTAATCAATCTCAATTTTAATAAAGATAAAATCATAGAATCATGGGATATCCTGAGTTGGAAGGGACCCACAAGGATCATTGAGTCCAACTCTGGGCTCCACATGGGACCGCACAAAATCAGACCATATGTCTGAGGGCGTTGTCCAAATGCTCCTTGAACTCTGACAGGCTTGGTGCCATGACCACTTCCCTGGGGAGCCTATTCCAGTGTCCAGCCACCCTCTTGGTGAAGAACCTTTTCCTAACACCCAGCCTGACCCTCCCCTGTCCCAGCTCCATGCTGTTCCCTCAGGTCCCCAGAGAGCAGAGCTCAGCGCCTACCCCTCCGCTCCCCTAGTGAGAAAGCTGCAGGCCGCCATGAGGCCTCCCCTCACTCTTCTCTTCTCTAAACTGAATAATGCAAGTGACTTAAGACACTCCTACGCTCCTTGCCCTTCAGGCCCTTCACCATCTCTGTAGCCCTCCTTTGGACACTCTCTAATAGTTTTATGCCCTTTCTATACTGTGGTGCCCAAAACTGCACACGGCATTTGAGGTGCGGTCGTACCAGCACAGAGCAGTACAAGCACTTCCTTTGACTGACTAAAAATGCCATGCTTGATGCACCCAAGGGTATAGTTGGCCCTTTTGGCTGCCAGGGCACACTGCTGACTCACATTCAGCTTACTCAACTTGTTGACCAGAACCCCCAGATCCTTTTCTTCATGGCTGCTCTCCAGCCTCTTATTCCACAGTCTGTATGTACAGACAGGGTCGCCCCTTCCCAGGTGCATAATGGAGAACCAATGTTCTGACTTGGTTAAGATGAAGAACTGCAACCAGACCAGGTAGTAACTATCAGGTCTGAAATGACTATTGCTATAAAGACAAATATATCCAAGTCAGTAATCAAGTTTTTGTATTGGTATAAAAGTTTTCACATTTCTGTTGTTCACTCTGATATACAACACTTCTTCCAGCCCTCACAAGGAAAGGTTGTGTTTCATATCAGTTCTAACACATTTCCCCTTGGTTTCACCATCTTGTGATTAAAACAGTGGATTAAGATTCAGTAGACAGTAAGGTAATTCTGGCCTCTTTCATGAGCTCTCTCCACCATCTTAAAAAGCATTTGCAGTGAGATCAACAAACGTATTTATGAATAAAGCAATCATATCCTGGAATGATTGTTATTTCAAGGCACGTTCTTTTCCTCTTCATTAGCTCTGAGTGTCTCCCTGAGCAGAGTCGTGATTTTGGTTGTTCCTACCCCTAGGCTTCTCTGCATTACATAAAGAGCCAAAATGTAAGCTAAGTCTTTGGATGCCAGTACAGGGAATAAGCAATTGAAAAGACATGGTTGAAACACTCAAGTTTGTACTGCCTATTCTTAAATGCAAACTTTAGCCTAGGGGAACTAACCATCCCAGGATTCCCATACATTCCACATAGAGAGAGCAGCTCTAGGGGTTGATTAAAAGCCTGTCTTCAAACACTGAATCATGCTCTGGAAATGTCTGACTAAAGTTAACTTTTGGGAATAATCCTTAGGTACTTTTCTGATTTTAGATTCATCTCTTTTCTTCATGTCTATTAAACAGATATAATTGTATTTCTGTCAGAGCAATGTTGCAAAAATACCCTTATACGTACCCAGAAGTAAAGTTTTTAAAGTGAGTATCCATATATCAATAGATAAATATAATATGCAGGTTTATACAAACACCTTTTTTTTTTAATTTTTTACAGATATAAAAAATGCATAGGACTGTTAAATACTATCCAGAGCACTAAAACCAAAAAAGGAGTTCAGCATATGAAATGTCTAACTCTATGGTAGTGGCTTCATGGAAGGAATATTTCTGTCTTTTTAATAAATATTTTGTCCTTGAAGAAATATTACGAGATTCTTATAATACTTATCAGTATTCTTATAATACTTATCAACTAAACAATTAAAAAATCTACTGTTAAAAGGTAGAGGGTGGGATCATTATCCACCTGAAAAGCCTCTTAACTATAGCTACCCACTAATATGAAGAAAGCATGAAAAAAACAGGTTAAAACATGTTGCTTTATTTATGAGATACATTAGGTTTATCCTGTGTACACAGAAGCAGTGGTGAATATCTGGTTGACTCTAGTTTTTCAAGACCGTGAACTCTACACACATTTTCCTTGAGTCCCATTAGGACTAATAGGAGTTGCAGGCTCATGTGTTGAGAGGGAAGCCTGTGCCCTAGGGAGTTTTTAAGCATCAGAATGAATTTGAGGACTGTTTTCTCTTGCTTTAAAAAGCAAAAAACTACAATCCTCATTGAAAGCATGGAACAGGATACAGATATTACTGACAGAAGTGAACCACTAGCCAAGAAATCAAAAAATACTGCATCGCTACCAATTTTCCCTGATTATTATTCCATTTTGAAAAACAACCACAGAAGCAGGTAATCCAAGAATTAGAATTTTCTTTATATTCTTTGAAGTGAGTTGCCACTGTTTCATAGCTGTTTCTGTATGTCAAACAGGCTTTCATTATCTTACACTAAAGAAGAGGAATGGTTTTACAGCAAGATACTGCACATATATCTGATATTCTAGACAATTTTTAACAGTTGAGACAGACAAAAAAAATGTTCAATTATATTGTAAAGGAAAATAATCTCACCTTTTTTTTTTTTTCCTTATTATGTCATTCTTATAATGCTCAGATACAAGAGATGACCTATGCTTTCTGTTTTATTTCTCAACAGCTGTGTGTACTCAGTAATGCATAATCACATAAATAAACAAAAATAAATAAGAGAAAGAAGTTAGAAAAATCTTGAAATTTAAGTTCCATTACTTCAGTCAGTTGAGAGTACAGTCTATAATCTGTTATCTTGTATGCAATTGTGGGCATATTTCTTTGTCATTGTTTTGAGATTCGCTTAACCAGAAAACAGAAACATGATATCAAAAAGTAGAATGGAGGTCACTGAGGCATAGATGAGCTGATAATTGGCTTTCTTCAGGTTAGCCTGAAGATTACATAGTAAAAGTCCTTTACTATTATCCTTTTCCTTTTGTATCAATCTACTATTTGATAATCTTCAGTGTTTCACATATTTTATTTATTCATATGAAGAGAAGGACTTAAGTGACAATCTAGGCAAATCACTCAAAGAACTCTGATTGTACTGTTAGGTTGCAAGAGGCAAAAATTGGCAGTGGCTTTCACAACGATAGTCAAGGATAGAGCTTCTTTTACATTCCTCTTTCCTTTGTTTGCTTAAAACTTCATTTCAGTTTTATTTTGATCTTGTTATATTCTTTCAGAAGTCTTCGGATGATTAGCATATTTTTCTGTGATACTTAACACATTCATATCCCTCACTGCTCAGCAGCACATGCTGGAAAGGTTTAAATAATACATCTAATTATGTAGTTAGGATACACATATCAAAGTGACTGTCACAACCCTTGGTCCGTTAACAGTTAAAGTAAATAATCTAAACCCTTTTGTGTCCCTCTGTGCAATTTCATAAGTCAGTCAATTTCCAAAACCAGGGAAAATTGTATCCCCATAAAATTTCTTAAGACACTGAAGGCATTCACATAATATAAGCAAATACAAGCAAAAATGACTATTACATTTCCATTTATTACTGTTAGCAATATTAATCATGACTTTAGAGCCTCTACATTCCATGTTCCATAAAATGAAATGTCGGCAGTATTATAAAAGGTCTAAGCCTATTTAAAAACATTAATACCATCAATAAATATCACTATTTGCTCATAAGGCTAGACACTGTAAGTGCTAAGTTCAACTCATCACTTGATTATGATAAGCTTCTTCACTTTCAGTTCGTAATTCAGGACTAAGAAGAACCTGCTTCTTAGTTTGTTTTCTCAGCTTAATCTTCAGTTTAATACTCATTTCAGAATTAACCCTGATTAATTTTATTGATGTTTAGAACATTTGGGCCCAAGTGATCCATTTGTTTGAAAGAAAAGTAATTCTTTTTAACACAGATGTGATACTAAGCAAAGGCAGATGACTTCAAGATGCTATAAAAAACATATCAGATCTTGTGGATATTATTCATAAATATATGTAAAAGTGGTTGCAGAATCATAATTACCCTGACAGAATCAAGCCAGTTGGCTGTTGAAAACAGTGCAGTTTGTTACTTCTGATTTCCAATAAGAAGTGTCTCAAATCTTTTAGTGCCTCAAAGCAATGTATAGAGTGAGTTTCTTCCTATCAAATCTTTTGTTACTGAAAGCCACAGTACCTTGTGGCTGCTGACCACAAAAGAGAGGACACATAGACTATGAAATTGAATAAGCAGCCTGTAAACAATTCCTTTACACTCTTATAAACAAGCAATCAAAAAATAAATGTATTGATTTATAGATAACTAATGGAGTTGTCTGAACACCAGAGTGATCTAAGCACATTCCTTTATCTCCAGCGAATACAGAAAATCAGAAGTCCTTTATCAGTGACACGTTAGCTTGCTGCATCTGATGCGGTTGGGCACTTGGATGACTGCCAGGGGATAATGGAAACATCTGTGAATTCTGGAAGTTTCACATGGATGGCTGTTCACTGGCATTGTCAAAAACAGGCTGGGAACTACCCATGCCCAACTTGACTGGAATGATTAACAGCAGCAGAAAAAAAAATCCCCAGACCATCATAATCCAGTAAAGTCTAACCAGCTCATGTGTTACCTCCACCAAAAGTGGTATTTTCATGCTCAGGAAAAAAAAAAAAAAAAAAAAAAAAAAAAAAAAAAAGAAATATATATATATATATATATATATATGTTAGGTAAGTTCCCTCCAGCTGGCACATCTACATCCAAAACCCCCCAAGTAACACCCCAAAGTAAGTTCATGTGAATAAATAAATTATGACTCCATCGGTATGTTTGATATGAATGGTTTACCTAACTATTTGCAATTTACAAAATCATGTGCTTGGACTTTGGTTGAGTTGTCACTCTTAAAGGACTTCATGACATAGGAAACATACAGGGGAGAGCAGTGGCAGTTGTTCACCTTGATTTTAGCAAGGCTTTTGACACCATCTCCCATAACAAACTCACTGAAAAGCTGGTGATAAACAGACAGAGAGGTGTATTAAAAATGGGCTGAACTGCCAAGCTTCAAAGGCTGTGAACATCCTCATGAAATCCAGTGGAGGTGAGTTACTAGTATAGGGAGTTAGAATCATAGAATATCCCAAGTTGGAAGGGACCCATGAGGATCATCGAGTCCAACTCCTGGCACCATACAAGTCTACCTAAATTTTTAGACCATGTGACTAAGTGCACAGTCCAAATGCTTCTTAAACTCTGACAGGCTTGGTGCAGTGACTACTTCACTGGGGAGCCTGTTCCAGTGTGCGACCACCCTCTCAGTGAAGAACCTCTTCCTGATGTCTAGCCTAAACCTCCTCTGCCTCAGCTTGACACCATTCCCGCGGGTCCTGTCACTGGTGATTAAAGAGAATAGATCGGTGCCTGCTCCTCCACTCCCCCTCACAAGGAAGCTGTAAACTGTGATGAGGTCTCCCCTCAGCCTCCTCTTTTCCAGGCTGAACAGGCCAAGTGACCTTAGCTGCTCCTCATACGTCTTCCCCTCTAGTCCCTTCACCATCTTCGTCACCCTCAAATGATAGTGAGTAGGTTGGTAAGGAGTACAAGAATACATAACATCCTCATTAATGACCTGGTTAATAGGAAAAATGCACCCTCAGAAAGTTTGCAGGTGATACACAACTGTGAGGAGTGGATCAAACACAATGGTTGTACCACCATTCAGCGGTCTGGAGAAATGGGTTGACAAGATCTTCGTGAAATTCAATAAAGGGATTTGACAAGTCCTTCATCTGGGGAGAAATGACCCTATGCCCCAGTACACACTGAGCGACAACTGGCTGGAAATCAGCTTTGCAGAAAAAGACCTGGGAGTCCTGCTGGTCAACAAGTTGACCATGAGCCAACAGCATGCCCTTGTGGCAAAGAAGGCCAACGTTAGGAGGATCATTGCCAGAAGGTCAAGGGAAATGACCCTTCCCCTTTGTTCAGCCCTGGTGAGACACAGCTGGAGTGTTGAATCTCTCTCCCTGGAAATCTTCAAAAGCTGCCTGGACATGGTCCTAGACAGCCTGCTGTAGGTGGCCCTGATTGAGAAGGGGTTGGACCAGATGACCTCCAGAGGTTCCTTCCAACCACAGCCATTCTATGATTCTGTGATTCCTATAAGGAAATGCTGAGAGAGATAGGACTCTTCAGCTTAGAGAAGAGAGGGTCAGGGTCATGCATCCAGAGTCATCCACCCCACCTGGTGGGAAGACTTAAGACAATGGAGTCAGGCTCATGTCAGCTGTGTTCAGTGACAATACAAGAGGTAGTGGACATAAACTGAAAGGCAGGGAATTCCACCTAAACTTAAGAAAAAACTCTTTAACTGTGAGGATATCTGAACACTGGCACAGATTTCCCAGAGAGGTTGCAGAGTCTCCATCCTTGGAGATAATCAAAACCTGGCTGGGCACATCTTTGAACAAAGATGTTCGTTTGTTTGTTTGTTTGTTTAGGTTAAGCCAAAACATATATGACAAATAATGCTTTTCCCAGAGCATTTCTTAGAATAATTGAAGTGATAAATAAGAATCTAATGAGACTTTTTTTTTTTTTTTTGAGTCTCCCAACCTATCTTTTTGCAGCAAGATTACAAAAACTTCATATAAGCAGCTGAATTTGTGGCCACATAACATCAACGGTCTTTGAGGCTTCTGGTCTTATCTTTTTCTTATCACTTATTTAGCCTCATATGTTTTCTTTTAACCAGTCCATTGTTTTAATAACCCCGTGGTAATTCCATCTCTGAGCAAATAAATTTCAGCATTAATTAACTGGAACTGTTTATTATATTTACTTGTCATTTAATAGATTTATATTTATTCTTTTTAACCCTAGTAGACTGCTGGAAAATGCTAGTTGCTGTGATTCTTCATATTTTTAATTCAAACTGCTTTGCCTAGCAATTTGTGCTAGTTTTTGTTCTACGACTAGGTAAGTTACATTCCAGTGAACTTGAATAAGTTGCTTGCATTTAAATTCTTTGAGAAAGAAGTATCCACTTAGGCAGGACTGTTAAAAAAAAAAAAAAAAAAAAAAAAAAAAGGATTTCTTTTCATTCCTTTTGACATCATTTTCAGAATATTGTCATACCAAAATAAATAAATAAATAAACCACCACCACCACCACAACTGAAAACTGAAGAATTGAACAAATTGAATAAAACTTTCTATTGAAATATTTAATGGCTGAATACAAAAGTTTCATTTATTTCACTTTTCGCAAATTATTTTAAGTAAACATATTTTAGAGTGGTACTAATTTCAGAGGGTGCAGTAAGTCCTCTCTCTGCATCATCATCTAGCTATTACATGAACATCCTTCCCAAACACAGGTCTTGAGTCCTTGTCCATTAGACAACAATAGAAAGCTTTTGGATGTTCTCAGTGGTCTTTGCTTCAGCCTCTAGTTTTGATATTAGAGATATCAGTATCATTTTCCATTACTAACATGGTCAATTTCCAGTATTCAGTGATGGAGATTGTCCAGGTAATGTCTTGATGCAGATTATTATCATTAAATCACACCTTCCTTTAAGGAAAGATTATTCTTGATTCTCCCTACAAACCAACCAGTGGTCAAGCCTACAGAAAACAGATTGTCTTCAGAGTGACAATGCATCTCCATAAGCTGAAAATCTACTGCTTGCAGTTACTGCATTGTGCAAGCTTAAACTCTGATCTCATCTATCAGACGTGATAAAGGACTGTATCAAGTGCTAGACAAATTGTGACAATGTTGCAAGCAGAAATTTCATTTTTTAACTTCTATGGACATAAGACTCAGACCAAAGTGTATAATCATCCTACTGTCACCTACTGGATGCAAAAACAGCTCTTCTGAGTTAAGTTTATTAAAAAAAAAAGAGAGGAAAGGGGAAAAGCCCAGAAGGCTACTTTTGACAGAGGAGCTGTGAGTATAAACAGAATTCTTCTGTTTATATATATAAACTCTGCTCAGAAGTATACAGAGGCAAAGAGAGAGAAATGTGGTCTAGCTCTATACATTTCTAAAGATTCTCATATGTCCACTTTTTATGTAACAAGTACTGTTGGACTGGGTATCAGAAGTGTTGGTTGCAGTTTCAGCATCTTCTGTAACTAATTTCTGTGGCTCTGTTCTTCCTCTGTAAAACAGGAATAACACAAGTCACCTGGGGTAACACAGACTATTTTGTTTGTAAAGCATTCTGAGATCACTGTTGAAGAGTGTTGCAGAACAGCAATGCACTAGTCATTACTGTGGTCTTTCTTGCTTATTTTTTTTTAAAGGGGTTCCAATTTTCCTGTGCTGCCCTAGCTTTTTGCAGCATGAGCACGTATGTAATTATTAAATATACATAAATGGAGTGAATTTCAAGTGCCAGGAGTGGGCACACACTCTTCTTATACAGAATTTCGTAAGGGGTGTTAATATGCAGAGTTGGTGTGTGCACTTGGCAGCTGCACTGACATGATAGAGTGTCAGCTTCTTTGTTAATGATCCGCATAGGAAAGTATCCCCACATAGGCCTTGACAATTGACATACCATTACAGTCTATTGCGTCAATAATCCATGCATTCAAGTGCTCCCCACTCTTCCAGGCAAGCCTGACACAATAGTCTATAATAGCTCTGTGCAGTATGTGAACAGGAGGCCTTGATATTAGAATATGATGACTCTAAAAGAGATGATATGGTCTAGCGTGTAAATGATCCATGCATTATAAGTATACTGATCCTCAAGGATCTTTGGATCTGATATAGTCTCAAGGAGAGTTTCTTCCCTCCTCCCCCCCCAAAAAAAAAAAATAAAATAAATGACATAGGATGTTTGGATTTTAAAACAAAAGCTTCTATTCTTGAAAAATTACAGTAGAAATGTAGGCTGACATCTGCAACATCTGTGCAGGGAACTGGAGCTGGAAATTGGTATGAAGTCCTATTCCATCCTCATGACATTAAAATAGCACCTTCTTCCTCAGTGACAGCTCTCTGGTGGATTGAATCATACAAGCCGCCTGCTGTGGCAAAAATAACCTGTGACTCTTTTAGCACTCCACAGTCAATGAGCCAACTCTGTGTCTACACGACCGTCACTGCTGTGACCACAACAGAGAAGAGGCACAACCAGATTAGCTACTATCGGTACCAAGAGCAGTTTAGCAGTTCAGCGTGGCATGGAGCTTTGGCTGCTTGAGTAAGTGGGTGAATATTCAGTCAGAAAACACCTGCTGAGCTGCCTGTTGTCCCAGAAAGAAGGTTCCTTGCATTTGAATTAGCTAATTTTTAAGCTGGCTTTAATATGTTTATAGCGTATTGCAGCAATTGCAGCATGACCATACACTAAACATCAGTGATATACAAAGGCTCTTTTACCTTTGCCAGCTCTAAACAAATAAGTTACTAAATTCTGGATGTTACTTTCCTAGAAATGAAAAAAAAATATAAAAATTGTTCACTGGGTGTGTCATTGTCAGCACATCCGTGGAGAGCAGTTTAAATATAGAGATGTGCATAGTGATAATACCTGGTAGCAGCACTGGATCAAACTGAATGTTTGCCACTTGATTTCTGTCATACTACAAGAAGAAGCCAATTTACTGGTTTTGCTAAATTTTCTGCACAACTGTCAGGCTGGTTTGACTATAGTACAATATAAGCTGTTCTTACAGGCACTCAGTGCCTCAGAAGCTTTCAGAGGACACCAGACATCAATTTTACCAAGTGTTTATACATATGTTCATGTGTGTGTGTGTGTTTTGCAGTGATAAGATCCTGTAACACAAGAAACCAATATCCAACACAGACCATTGGGCAGCCATCACCATTCATAACGAGAGCAAACCTTTAGATGTTTGTTCAATAAGCATCCCTTAATGCACTTCCTTTCTGTTGCTCAGCCCAACAGGATTTGTAATTATTTACCTACTTGCTTACAGGTTTCATAAAGTTGTAGTTTTCTGCCTTTTTTTTTTTTCTTCTCCAAAATAAATGCATTGGGTAGTCAGTCAAGCATGCCCTCTATATTCTGAGTAGTCATCAAGTGGAGAAAATACAGTTTTAAAAACTGTTTTCCTCTTTCTTTTCTACCGAGTTTTATTTAAATTAGGCTCTCTGCCCAAATGTTCTCTGAAAGAGGACATTCCTGTAACCTAGCCTGTACAGGAAGGAGGTCAGGAGGTTTCTCTCTCCATTAATCCTTCAAACATTTCCTTTCCTACTTCCCTGTCACTGAAAGAAGGCTCCTTTATTTGTCAGTTACTGTAAGTACTTTCCTGAAATGGAAAAAAAATGGTGCTTTAGGATCTACATCTTACTCTTAGAGATTCAATGCATATGTCTCTCTGCTCTTAGAGAGAAAGCTGAGAGAAACTGTTTTTGGTGTCATTTGAACATATGCAAAGTGGATGTTATAAGGTACCACTGACTTGTACAAGTACGTGGCAATACCTATTATCTACTCAAACTAACTACCTTATTATTGCAGCATTCATATGATCATTGTTCAGCAGTCTCTGGAAACAAAGGCTATTTTTAGATAGTGACTTTTGACATTATGTTAATATGCATCAGGGCCAGTCTCTAAGTTCTTCTGGCATTTGCTGTAACAAAGCTGTAGTTTTAATCATACTATGTAGGATTCAACACAACTGAAAACACCTGAAAGTTAGTTATCTACTAATCTACTCTCCATTTATTGTAAGCAGAGAAGTAAGCACTTTCAAAGGTCAGTTGATCTTATTCTAAAATAGATATATAAGACAGAATTAATTGGAAATGCTGATCTTTTACACAGTTAAGTTTAGGTGATATGGATCCTGTGCATTTATTTATGATCCATACATAACATACTTGAGCCTCAAGGTCCCAGCTGGGACTTGGCTGTACTGAATGCTGCACTGACTTAAATAAATTTATGACTCATGCCATTATGGTTATCAATAGACTTCAGAAGTTTCACACACTCTAATTTTAGGCATGTAACTTGAGTGCTTAAGTGCTTAAGACCAGCACCTAAGCAGAAGCCCTGAATCATTTGCTGGAGGAATTTTTCTCTCTCTGTTTATAATGGAGAGAGTCTGCTAGTCTATTGAAATAGGTCTCTATGATTAAGCAGTGTGAATTCTTTCTTTTCTTTCCTTTTAGTAGATACTTTATATAAGAGATCTTGGAGTTTGCTCTTTATTTTATTTATTTCATTTTACTTTTTTTTTTTTTAACCGACTTAAATAGCAAAAATGGCTTTAGATCTTGTTCAGAAGAAAACAAATCTATATTAGTTGTGTACTGCAGCATATGGATTAACATGAATTGCCCTCAGAATAGCCTTAATTACTGCTTATACTGAAATGTTTTGCTGCATCATGACTACTAAATATCTCAGGTTCACATCCCAACACTATCCCAAAGATGATCAGCAGCACCACAGTTAGTTTTTAAAGGAAAAAATGAGAGCTCACTTAGAATGAAAAAAATGGTTTATAAAAGACAAAATCTATGAGAAATATATGGCTTCTATCTTTCTTTGATTTTTTTTCTTCTTTACATATATTATTTCATGCAAAAAATGACATTGATGTTATGCTTAAGGTTGAGTTTATAGTTACATAAAGTCAGAATTTCCAGGTTTAACATTCCCACCATAATATGACGGAATATGGAACCTGAAGTGACAAACCTATCTGTGACTGTTGATTCTGAACTGAGACATTATTAACTGAATATTATATGTGTATATGTACATATGTATATATATATATACATATATATATGAGAGCCACAAAGATATGCATTCAGTTCTAAAAGACCAGCTTGTTATCTGAACAAAACTGTTTAGAGTGCTTCCTAGGTCAGCTTATTCTCAAGAGACCTAGTAGTTTGACTGGAATCCTATCAGCAGAATATAAAGAGACAGATCTGGGAATGGGAAAGAGAAAGAAACAGAGAAGAAGAAAAAATACAAAAGAAGAAGAAGAAATAGCTATTGTAAAAATGCAGTCAAATGGAATGGAAATTAAGATTTTTGGTGCCTTTTTTTTTTTTTCTTAAGATTTATCCTTCACTGTGACTAATAAATGTCAGTGACACAATTTTATGCCAAGAAGTTTATTGAATTAAAAATAACCATGAACTGATATTTTTGAAATGAACAGCTTCATGGTTAGAACTTTGGAAAACTAAAATAAAATACAACACATACTAATGCAAAGATGAGTTTTATTCAGCTTTGTGCACAAGTTCCTTCTTTTTGTTTTGACTTACCTGTCAATATGTTGGCAACAATGAAGGAAAGATTAAGATCCAATTTACAGAGATAGCATGGAGTTCAGTACTTAAATACATAGCATTTAAAGGTAAACATCATAGGTAAATATATAGTTACCTGTTCATTTGAGACACAGAGGAGTTTC
This sequence comes from Cygnus olor, assembly GCF_009769625.2. Taxonomy (NCBI): domain Eukaryota; kingdom Metazoa; phylum Chordata; class Aves; order Anseriformes; family Anatidae; genus Cygnus; species Cygnus olor. Next base: position 142,399,479 of record NC_049169.1, on the reverse strand, counting down.
ATACTGTTTAATGTCTATATTTAATGAAGCTTCTCCATCCATTGATTATACCCATTCATTGCAAGCTTTACAGTCTCTTGGTAGATTCAAAACACAGTATAGGTCAAAGAAAATTCAAGGAATTCATGTGATGGTATTGTTTGCATTTGTCCCCTTGTATTTTCACTAGCTAGGCATGATTACAGGCATGATCATTTTGAACCAGTAAACCCTAAAAAATGGAGGAACTAGTAATGATTTACAAGTAGCCCAAAGCTTTGTTACAGAAGCTCCAGATGGTCTTAACATGAGCTCATCTAGATAGAAAATTAAAAATGATCTGGTAGCTAATAGGCAAGTCTAATTTATTGTTGTCTAGACACAGTGGATATCAGAGTTGCAGTTGAAGTCTACTTATTATAAATAGAGTGGTACTTTAATTAATAATCCCCTCCAAAAAGATGTGTTTCTTACACAGTTCTCAAGAACTATGGTCCAAATTCTAGAGGAATAAATGAGAGAGTGAGAAAGAAGGAAGGGAGGGAGGGAGGGAGGGAGGGAGGAAGGAAGGAAGGAAGGAAGGAAGGAAGGAAGGAAGGAAGGAAGGAAGGAAGGAAGGAAGGAAGGAAGAAAAAGGAAGGAAGGAAGAAAAAGAAAGAAAAAGAAAGAAAAAGAAAGAAAGAAAGAAAGAAAGAAAGAAAGAAAGAAAGAAAGAAAAAGAAAGAAAGAAAAAGAAAGATTTTTTTTTTGTAGTTTGTTGTCTTTGTTTGTTTGTTTGCTTTCTACCTGCTCTTTTCAGATGATGCTTGGAAGAATGGATGATAGGAGTAACTCTCATCTCATGAGTGTCTGTCACAATGAGGTATCACAATTAGATGGGCACTAAAGCTGTGCAGTTAGGATACAGAATCCAAACTTACCCTTGTTCATACGTGTTTGAATATGGGGATTTTCTTATAGAAACACAGAATGGTTTGTGTTGGAAAGGACCTTAAAGACCATTACAACTGCCTTGCCATGGGCAGGGACACCTTCCAAAGCCCCATCCAACCTGGCTTTAAACACCTCCAGGGATAAGACAGCCACAGTTTGTCTGGACAACCTGTTCCAGGGCCTCACCACTGTCTGAGTAAAGAATTTCCTCCTAACATGTACACTAAATCTCCCCTCTGTTAGTTTAAAGCCATTCTCCATTGTCCTATCAGAACACTCCTTGACAAAGAGTCCCTCTCCTGCTTTCCTGTAGACCCTCTTTAGGTACTGAAAGGCGACTGACTATATGGTCTCCATGGAGCCTTCTCTTCCTCAGCCTGTTTTCATAGGAGAGGTGCTCCAGCCCTTTGACAATCTTCAGGGCCCTCCTCTGGATCTGTTCTAACATGTCCATGTACTTGTGCTGGGGGCCCCAGGGCTGAATGCGGTATGCTAGGTGGGGTCTCAGAAGTGCAGAGTAAAGGGGGAGAATCACTTTCCTTGAGCTGCTGCCTGTGCTTCTTTTGATGCAGCCCAGGATACAGTTGGCTTTCTGGGCTGAAGTGCACATTGCAGGCTCATGCTGGGCTTCTCTTCAACCAGTATCCCCAAGTCCTTCTCCTCAGACCTGCTCTCAATCCATTCTCCACCAAGCCTATATTTGTGCTTGGGATTGCCCTGATCCAGGTGCAGGACCTTGTGCTTGGCCTTGTTGAACTTAATGAGGTTCACAAAGGCCCACCTCTCAAGCTTGTGAAGCTCCCTCTGGATGGCATCCATTCCCTCCAGTATGTCAACTGCACCACACAGCTTGGTGTCATCGGCAAACCTGCTGAGGGTGCACTCTATTCCACTGTCCATGTCACTGACAAAGATATTAAACAGCACCAGTCCCACTACCAGTCCCTGAGGAGTACCACTTGTCACTGATCTCCATTTGGACATTAAGCTCTTAAGAACCTGATATATTTTAGTTATTGCCATATGTTCAGTAGTATGTTATAAGGCAAGTTGCAAATTATTAAAATTAAACTGGAATGGTGGACATCTATGGTTTATGTCATACTGACTTTTCATCATCATACTGGTTTCTGAGTGCAGTCATTCTAAAATACAGTCATGCTAAAAGGCTCCCTGGTAGTCATGTGAAAAGGTAAGGTGTAACAGGATCTTAGTATTCAGTAAGAATTATTCCTATAGCTTAAATGGTTATTACAACTGAGATTTGTTTTGATACAAGAGTGTGAAGTGCTGGTATTTGTACTTAAAATGTACTTATTTGCTTATGTTACATTGTGGTCTTTGACAGAGTCTGTGCCAGAAGACACTTACCTGTACAAGTGTATTTAAAACCTCTAATGTATAGGATATGTCAGGTAAATACTGATGGAAAAAAACAGCCCCTCTTCACCACCACCACACTGATCTCAAATCATCTAATTTAATTTGAAATGACAACAGTTGTTTTTACAATGCTAATCCTAGTTTTCTTACTCTTATGTTGACTTTTCAGACAGCAACCTGTATCAAGATGTAAGGCATTAAGGATGCTGCATCATATAAAACATGCCAATTACTTGTTTGCTTTAATTATGCAAATGCACCATTTCTTGCGGGTTTTTTTTTGGTTATTTACTTACTGCCCGCTAATCAGAACTGCAGTAGCAAAATAAGTATACAAACCTGCACAAATACGCACATACACATTTATTCCTATATAAATATTAAGTATGATTATATATGCATTATCTAAATTAAAAAAGACAATAGAATTAAACAGACCATATATCCAAATTAATTTGGTCCAAGTGTAAATACGTTAAGGAACAAATAGGTTTAACTTTAAAGTACGTAAAGTTTAGTTTAACACAAGCTGTGGTATGAATCTGGGCTAGAACATAAAGACATCCAAATGGTGGCTCACTCAGAACACACTTTCCTTAGGCGTACACGAGGTTGGTTCCTTGACAATTGTTTACTAGCAGCTTTTAAGACACAAACAGCTGTGAGTGACAACAGTCTGTCACAAAATTTGTCTAAGTTCATGGCAGAGAGCTGCAAACTCTGACACCTACTGAAAGAGGTATCGTATTTGCAAGCAGTCAAAAGTGATTGAAAACCAGATGAATCTGTTAGGATACCTCATGCCATTGAACACTGTTGCCTATGCCAAATATGCATTCGTAATATACAATCTGTTATCTACAAGCACTTTTGGTATAAGGTAGCATTGTTAAGAGCTTATTAATTTGTAGACATCTATGCTGAAATAAAAACTCATATTTAATCATAAAGAAATCAAAATGATTTATAAGAACCCACATTAACAAAGATGGAATATTTAGACTACCCTCTCCTCAGCATTGCAGTGTTTTTATATGATTTCTAATAAAATATACAAAAATCAACAGTAGGAATAGACATCAGGGGAATATGCTGCAAAATCTACCGGCTTTAATAGTAAAGAATTATGCTTGGGATAACCAGTTATAATTACATGCATAGGCACTCTGATTGCATACCGTGATGGGCAACAGATTTGGTAGTACTGTTTCTGTTATTTAATTATTAGAGTTGGCCTGAGAATGTTCCTTCTTGATTGTACTTAGCTTAATCAAATATGACTCGAGGATCTGAGTTGGCACAAATCCTGCAGGAACCCACTGAAATGACAAGAAATTGAAAAGCAACTCTATCATTTCTTTATTACATCTTAATCTGGCAATTTCTGGAAGGTACCAGGACAAGTGCCAGGAACACGTGAACTCTTTAAGCTCCTTTAATAGAAGTGTAAGCAATACAGTGGCATCTGCTCAAGGGCTCATCTACATGATGGAAAGTGGTGTCGTAGTGACAGGCCACAAAGATGTACCAACACCAGTACTAGCTTCCCTTCTCTTCACAAACCTGGAGTCTTCCCCCTTTTCTTACACCAGGCCAGGCATACTCTAAAGGTGGCAGTGAGGACAGAGAGGAGGAAAATCTCTGGCTTTGGTTATTCTGTTAGTGAATGCACTGTGAAGAGAGTATGAGTGCTCCCATAAAGTACAACAGCCACACTCACCAAAACATCTGGGAGGGTGGGAGCATCACCAAGCTGCTTCTGAGTATTGTACTGATGCAATGCTCCCATCAAGCTTGCTCTCTGTGATACACTGCATATCATACTGTGGCAACCTTTCCCCCTCTCCTTGTCAAATTGGCAGTACTTCTTCATACACCGTCTTGGGTCAATTGTGCTAAATGCAACTATTACTGTAGGATTTGGAGCTTTATGGTGGGGGACGAAAACCATGCATGGCTTTAACTAAACATTAAAATATTTTATTTTTCAGTGTCTACTAACACGAAATCAAACAAAAAGTCTTTTTTTTTCTTTTATTTTTATTTCTATCTTTAATGTTCTCTTTCACCAATTGGTAAAAACAAATGATTCTTTGCCAACATTAGCTACACATTATTATTATCTATGCAGTATTGCAATCAGTATCATCCTTATGGTAATGAACCCACTGTGGTGGATGCCGTAAAGTGAAGAATACTATTAAAAATACAAAAACAAATAAAGAAAGAAGAAACAAGTTTTGTCAGACAAGCAAAGTGATCAGAATAATAAATGTTACAGGTTAGTTTCAAATTTTCATTTGTAGTACGTTATTTTACTTTCCACAAAAAAAACAAGCAACATACAGTTAAAAAAAAAGACCACCAACTATATATATTTTCTTCGTTTACTGTATGCTTCTGTATTCTGTGTGTTATCTGAGGCCTGTTTGTACTCCTCGTTTGCTACCTATCATTAACATGAATGGCTGGATTAGATGGTTCCTGAAACTTTTTAAATGGAAGATCGTGAATAACCAATGATAACAGTGTAAGGCTTTCAGGATTGTTGGTATGTTTCAAAAAAAAAGAAAAAAAAAAAAAGATAATATACAAATATTTTTACACATAACTCATTAGACAGTTGCCAAGAACTGTTTTCCAGGGCACTAAAAATGCCCTGATTTTTCATGTCACATTTTGTTTAGTAATAGCTGCAGACTGTTTGCTCAAGAGACATTTCAAGACCATATACAATTTGCTCCATGTTTAGCAGGAATAAACATTTTCTGAGAATAAATGCTCATTCATGAACAATTTTTGTAATGATGAGAAAAGTCTGAAAGGTGTAGTCAGCAATGTTTTGGAGATGAGTTCTGATGTAATGGCAGTTTTCTCAATGTTTGTGATATGAATTAGTTTAAGATACTAGGAAGTAGAGGTTTTTTATTGAGTCTTATGTTGGAAGTAGTTAGCACATGTGTTGCTTTTTTTTAAGTGAGATTTTTAATAATAAAATTTTTATTTAAAATTGAGGATTTAAAATCTGTCCATGTTTTAGTGGCTATTAGACTCAGGCTTGTTTATTCAACTTCTGGCATAACTTTTCCTGTATTGATAGTCACATGACAGATACATTGGTAATTTCAAAATCATTCTATTAATTATGTCTCACCCTGATTTTGGAGTTCCTTCTAGCCCTAAAATAAAATATTGTCTCAGAACTCTGAAGTAGCTTTACTGACCAGAGCCAATACTTGCAGCTCTGTTCATGCCTGTGATTGCTGAAGCTTTCTATGGCAGCCCAAAATTGCTTGCTAATGTTTTTGTCTTCAAAATGTCAGAAATGAATCTTCATAAGAGATTAAAATTTTATTTGAGAAAACAGCATATAAAAGTTGAGTCTCCATCTTATGACTGTTAAAAGTTTATTAAAGCAAGTTTTAAAAATCTTTAACATAATTTGTAGAAGTACTTACCTCTCACTTACTTAGAAGTACTTACTTAGAAGTACTTACCTCTTCACTGCCTGTAACTAGTTATCAGTTTCTGCATTGCTTGTAAATGTCTACCAGCTCATACTGCCTGCAGATAAAACTCAATTTTACTACAGCATGAAAGCTTCAAAGACTAAATGATCAACTGTAGCACTCCCACGTTTTTCCCCTGAAAAAAAAAAATAAATTATTCACAAATATTTTACTTGCAGAGGAGTATCCTCCATAAACAGTGAGGGTTTTCCACAGCTGGGATGATATAGGGTGCACTGTATACTCTTAAGCAATTATTACCGTTATGAAAACAGTGTGTGGTGATTTTACTCAGCTGGGCAGCCAAGCTCCACCACAACCACTCTCTCACACCCCCTCCACAAAGGGAAAGGGAGAGAAAATACAATGAAAAGGGCTCAAGGGTTAAGATGAGGACAGAGAGATCACTCAACAATTATTGTCATGGGCAAAAGAGCGTACGTAGGTTATAGAAATTTATTGCCTACTACTAATAAGCTAGAGCAGTGAGGAAACAAATAAACTAACAAAACTAAAACCACCTTCCCCACATCCATCGTCTTCTAACTCCTCCCCCCAAGCAGCGCAAGAGAAGCAGGAATAGGGACTGCGGTCAGTTCCTAAAGCTTCGTCTCCACGTCTTCACAGTCACTCCCTGCCCCTGCTCCACAGGGGGTCCCTCCTATGAGATGCCGTCTTTCCCAAACAGATCCTGTGGGGGCTGCCCACAGGCAGCAGTGCTTCAAGAACTGCTCCCACATGGCTCCGTACCACGGGGTCCATCCATCCCCCTGGAGCAAACTGCTCCAGCACGGGTCCCCCACGGGCGGCAGCTCCCCCCAGACCCCCTGCTCCTGCGTGGGCTCCTCTCCACAGGCTGCAGCTCCGGCCTGGGGCCTGCTCCTGCGGGGGCTCTCATGGTCTGCAGCCTCCTCCAGGCCACATCCACCTGGTCCACCGGGGGCTCCTCCCTGGGCTGCAGCGTGGAGATCTGCTCCATGTGGGACCCATGGGCTGCAGGGGGACAGCCTGCTCCACCAGGGGCCTCTCCACAGGCCGCAGGGGAGCTGCTGTTGCGTGCCTGGAGCACCTCCTGCCTTCCTGCTGCACTGACCTTGGGGGCTGCAGGGCTGCTTCTCACTCCTCACTTTCCCAGATGCTGTTACACAACAGTTTTTTTTTTTTTTTTTTTTTTTTTTTTGTTCCTTTCTGAAATCTGCTCTCACAGAGGTGCAAACAACGTTGCTTATTGGTTTGGCTCTGGCATCTGGTCCCTTTGGAGCCAACTGAAACTGGCCCTTATTTAACATAGGGCAGCTTATGGATTCTTCTCATAGAGGCCAGCCCTGCAGCCCCCCACTACCACAACCTTGCCATGTAAACCCAATACACACTGGTAGAACATAATACCACCAGATTTTCTCAATCAAACTTCATATTATTATTATTATTATTATTATTATTATATATTTTAGTCCAAAAGACAATATGCACATTGTTAAACACTATTTATTTATTTATTTATTTTTCATATGACTAGCTAAACATACGGGCTTTTGTAGATTTATCCAGTTGGAAGAAAAGGTGATAGACATTCTCATACATAGTTTTAAAACATCTTTCCAAATTCAGATATGTCTCTGTTTATGTCATTAACACATGCTTTCTTTTCTGGAACACTCCAGTTATTTCAGCTATCCAGTTCCTGCACAGAGTTTAATGCTTTTTTAGAACTAGCTTAAAGGAAGAACTACATACACCAAATACTGAAGAAATTAGACAAAACCTAGAGAGAAGGCTTGTCAGCTACTAATTTCCTTTCAGAGAGATGATTTCTGCTGTTTGATTTTAAATCATTGTATTTTATTTTAAAAGTAAAGATTAGTTTACCCATAATTCTGTATGTTCTCATCAAATGTTTTCCAATACTATCAGTTATATGCTAACATTATTTCCAGACTTTCCAGTCAAAGTGAGGATATCACTGTATCACATTCAGCATATACCTACATGAAGTATATATACGTACAGTCTGAAGTATATATACCTATATATATACCTACTATACCTACAGTCTAATTTGTGGTGAAAAGCCTGATATAGTCAAGACCAGCTAAAAACATATTCTACAGTTTGTTAGATACCATTGAACAACTAGAAAATCCTTTTTTGTATCCCTGATGTTAGTATCCTGAACAAAACCAAGACAATGCTGTGTTTGCTTGGCACTTAATTCCTGAATATCTGAATGTTTAAATTTGTGACCCTTGAGCAATGGGGAAGGATCGTCCTTATCTGTGACATGACAAATAGGGTAAATATAATAAAATTTTGTTAAAATCTTGGTGAACACAGCCTAGCACTCTTTCTGTAAAACAATTATTTTTCTTGTTTTAATAAACTTGTCACCTACACAGCAGTTTATAAAATGTTTAAGCTAATGTTACAGGATAACAAACTCAAATAATGATATTGCAGATACATAATAAGTGTATTTTGGTATGAAAAAATTATGGGATTCTCAGTGAGCACCAAATGAAGCCATCAGTGGAAGAAAAAGGTCTGAATATTTCTGAGCAAGAATATATATGCATTTAGTTACTCCAGGGTGAAGTGACCAGGTGGAGATAATGTTTATATCCTCAGAACCGGTGGCCTATAAAAATACAGACCCAGATTGCTAAACCCTTCCTTTGGATGAAAATACCAAGCAGAAAGAAAAAGTTACTGAGCAAGAGATTCAGGGTTCTAGGTTGTGTCCTGAAGTGAGTATTTCCTTACCCCAAGGCCACATATGCATGAGCCACTTCACCCCATCCAACTTTACAGTCTCACTGCAGGGCTTGGTGCAAGAGAAACCACCTACCTGCAGACTTTTGTCTACATTACATATGGTTTCACTTTGTGATTTACCTTAGTTCGCCTTACCTTGCTGAGGTAAACCTCATTGTTACATCCTTGCCAGGATGAGCACCTTGGAAATATAAATAACATGCCATGGGTTAAACTTCTGAGCCTACTTAGCTCCTTTTCTTTGCTCATTTGCCCACTTGAATACTGCACGTGATACCTTAAACTTCTGTATGTTTGTTGTGTGTCTCAAATTATATTAAATTTAATGTCAAGACTGTGCTAAAAAGGGCAATGCAGAGCTGCACTGACCCAGGAGCAGAAGTAGCTCTGTCTCCCTAGTCTTCTCTCTCCCTTGTTGCTGCAGAAGCAAAATACCATGCTAATGATTTTGTATCGAGTAGATAGCACAATAAAGAATTCTTCACTTCTCATTCTCTCATCTCCTGGGGAGTCATAGTGGTACCATGAAGCAGTAATTTCTTCACTCCTAAATTATTAAATAAACAGATCAAATAGATCTTCCTGGTTAATGAATCTTTCAGTTCCTCCATAACACAACATTTTCCTCAAAGAAGTAAGAGGGTTCCTACCTATTTATTATGACTAATATTATTGTACATCCTGCCACATTAAAGCCCTACATATCACATATGAGTTATTACTCTTAAGTGATCCCAGTTGAATGAAGCTCCCTGTTGTCTCCCAAGGAAAGTGTCTAAAATCCTTTTCACTCCTGTGGTATTTCTCATGACGCCTGCTGTTGCTGGCCCCATTCAAAAAGGACTGATTTACTGACATGTTTTTACAGCCAAGATAGACCACATGCTTAGAGATTAAGCAAGTATAGAAGATGTATAAATTGATGGCTATTAAACATGATGCAGCTTTAGTTACAAAGTTCCCACTGATTGGCAGAGACTGAAAAAGCATATCAGTCTATACTTGCTGTATTTTCTGAAGGATTGGTACTAGCCTTTCCTAGAGAGGGGGCAAGAAACTTTGGATAGACCTTACTTACTGTGGTCATTTTTCCATTCATACGTTGTAACAGTCCAGGGAACAAATCTCTGAGGAGCGTAACACCCCGAGTCTTCTGGGTTCCAGGCTATCACTGCTTCCTCATAGCTTTTCATTTACATGTTTCTTATTTTTAATTCTATCACTTACAAGGCCTCCTTGAAAACCTGTTGTAGTTTATATTCTGCTTGGCATATAGGTATTTCATTCCAAGTGCCTGGCCCCCACCTTTCCACACCCCCACCCCCAATGAATTTCAAGCTTATAAATAAACTCTGTAAACTCTTTCATGGCTAAACACTAGTAAATAGAAAAGTAGGAAATGAAAAAGACATCAGGAAAATTGCTCAGCTCCTTGGGATGAAAAGGGTCCAACACTAATCATTGTCCAGTTAGTTTACACACGTTTCTTGCTACGTTGTTATTACTTCTGTCCCTTTTTAATGAAGCAAACATTAAAGTAATATTATTTCAGTTGAGGGTTGGTATCTATAGCTTATACCTTGTGATGTTAATTAAAAACATAATTTTTATGTACTTATCACAAAGGAAATATCATTTCATTAAAATCCAATTAGATTCAGACAATATCTGTAAAGACTACTGAATAACTGCTGTTTGAACATAGTCTGCTTTGTTCTATTTTCATCACCCGAATAAAAGCAACCACAACAAACAAACCAAAGAAAAGGACCTTTTTTTATTAATCTCTGAGGTTACAGATCCATTCGCATTTAGAACAGTGTTTTATGTGAAAAACATACCAAAGATTTCATGTTTCTCAGACTGCCGCATAAGTGACCTTATTTTAGAAAATTCCTATTTTCCTTCACATATTTATGTAATAAAATATACTTATTTTGGTAAAATGTATGCTTTTGTATAAACAATTTTTCTCTGATAAAGTAATTCGATATTCTCACTAGTATTACCAGAAAGCTATGGAGTTTAATGGATGAAAATTAGTGAAAACTCTGGATAACACATGATAAATTCAATACAGAACAAGATTTGTTCCTCCATTTTGTCTTTCTCTAATTAGCCATGTTGCCACATGACCAGTTATCTTGCCATTGACTCACTCACTGAATTTCCTTGGAAATCAGTGGAAGTTTTTTCTATGAGCTGGATCAGGAAATGCAATAATTGTTGTTTGTTTGTTTGTTTGTTTGTTTTTGTTTTTGTTTTTTTTGAAGGGTGTCATTTTATGAGATAAGTTTTGTCTTTCAGTCCCATTACTGTCAATAATTGAAGGAGTGAGGCTGTCACACCTCTTCCCAATGGATCAGGAAAATAGAAGGAAAGAAAAGGATGATGGACATTGAAATTGGAATTTGCCTAAATGGAGTTGTGAGTTGACTTTAGTTTGGAGAAATTTTGATCCCAGGTATAACCTCTGCATTGGACTTTTTGTTTGTTTGTTTAGAAGTTTCTTTTTCTTATTTTACAAAAAATAAAAATTAAAAAAAAAAAAAAAGAGAGAGAGAGAGAGAGAGATCCTAAGGGAAGGCAGGCAGCTAGTGATGAAGTGATGAAGTCTGAACAATCTGTGTCAGAAGGCTACTTCCTCTGATTCAGCAGTTAAGAATGTGTGCTACAGAAAATATGATGCCCACATAAGGCAGTTGCAGCATTTCCTATCAGGAGTGTCTATAATCACTGAGATAGGGATGCTGATTCAAGAGGTTTTCAAAGAGAGACATTGATACTGATAAGAACTAAAACAAAATGGTTTTGTTTGTGCTAAATAACTGAAATTACAACAAAATGCAGTTTTGGAAAAAAAAATCTACAGTGAAATCAATGTTTGTGTCTTAACATTTTGGAGACAACCAATACAATATTTGTTTGATGCCTTCCTTATCTGCACTGAAAAAATAAATAAATCAGTAATTCTGTTTGAGAGTAGATCATATTTTAATGATCCAGGTCATTGGGGAAGAAGAAAGAACACTGCTAATCTGCTATAGCAGGAGTCTGTGCTATAAAATGGGATTTCCTAGTTTTGGAGGCAATAGTGGTCTAGTGGGAGATAAGCTAATGAGAGAATATCAAGATAAGAAAAGACTAACAGGGAGGTCCATGTATGCTGAGACTGGAGGGAGATACAGGAAAAGTAAAGGAAATTATACACATAGTTAAATAAACAGTTTGTGAAAGCAATTGAGAATTTATGAAACCAAGCTTCTTCCTGACTAATATAGAAATTGAGATGAAAAAGAAAAGTGTATGCTTTAATGGGAAAACAAATCAATATAATATTCTATCAGAAGACGTTTTACTTTGATATATACTTATTTTGTCCTCAGTTGAACAATATCACTTGATTGTGAAAATAGAATCCTACTTTTTCCTATAGTATGCCTCATATTTTATGAAATGGCCAATATTTTGATTTTGGCTTCAGCTCATCTCTCATAACTCCTACAAAACTTTGCAATGATTCAGCTGTAGACCCCAATTCCAAACGTGCTGCTTATTTCGGACTCCGAAATGAAGTTCATAATAGAAAAAGATTCATGGATGATATCAAGAAGAGAATGTGGTGCAAGTCTGGCAGAGTCTGCTTGGTTTTGTTGTGAGATCATAAGTAGAGACATCTTCAATGAATGAGCATGACAAATAGTATTTTGTTGAAGAGAAATGCAATAGAGAAACAACCTTTCTAACATTCCTATCTGAATCAGGGCAAAGGCCACCCCCATGCCTGATCCAGCCATCATGCAAGAAGGCTAACGAGAAAAAAAAACAAACCACTCAGTGTACTGCATATTATTATTCTAACTCATCATTTCTAGAAGCCAGCATGGAATTGGAAAGCTGCTTCACAATTACTAAATAAATAAAGCTTAATAGATAGGCTTCACCAATCGTCTCTGGCAAGAAAAGCCACATTAAGCTCCACGTATTCTCCACTTTCATTTAGAGAATTTCAGCTTTTGTTTCCCTTGTAAAGCTACATATTTTGACAAAAGTCAAGTTGCAATGGATATTTAGTAGGAGCCTGACCTGCTAGAAATGCTTATTATGTATTGTCAAGATGGAAATAAACCCTGGCAATACAAGCATAGAGCCTGATTCAACTCTCCTGATAGTCCAAGTAGTCTTTTACATTTTTACATCAATGGGTATTTTTGTTGCATAAAACCCCTCAGAATACAACCAAATATTATAATGCAGACCCCATTACAAAACAGTACTATTCACACTGGCTTCTCTGAGAAGTAGGCAATTTTTCTATTAGCAAATTAAATCTGGAGCTGTGTGAAAGTTTCATTGTTCACGTATTTGTGTGAGAGAAGTGATAATTTCATTACTGCTGCATTCAAAATTTGATTCAAGATGGAATGACACTTTCCTTTCTTCAAAACTGTCATATTTTATGTGGTATGACTCAGAGCAAAAATGATTGTGTTCCTTCTGTCATCTTATAAAATCTTTGGTTTTCCAGAGTATTTGGAGAATTTTCAAAGAAGAGGTATTTTTCTCATAGTTCAGGCTGTGAATATAGGACTTAATGAGAGAAACTAACATATTTTAGGGAGACCAATTTTTATAGTACAAGTGATGGTCTTAGTTCAGTGGAGCTACAAGATTAGCCCTGTTAAGAAGGTTGAATTCCCTGATGCTATGTTCTTGTTCTTGACGTCAGCCCCAAACATTTTGTCCATTAACTTCACTTTCTCTGTTTTTAAAGGAAAGAGGATGTGTCTTAAGAGTCAGATCCACAAGAAACCATAATGACTAAAGAGTTGAACACATCAGGAGTCAGCTGAACAGGTGAAGGAGCAGATCTAAACAATTTATGTTTACCTTCTCTCTTTGAAGCTGATAGGTAATTTACATTTGGCTACCAAGTTGAAATATAATCGGAGCAGAATATGCAGCAGAAAGAACCTGAAATAAATTCAGTCCAGATCCTCCTGAGACTGAAAAGCTTAATAAACTGTTCCAGTGAATGCATTTTGTCATTTTAAACTTTTGGTTTTATGGTCAGTTGGTTGGTTCTGCCTCATTCTGCTTCATGACATGCTTGATACTGAAGAGAAACATGCTGTAGGAAAGATTCTGAGCAGACATACAAATTACTGGACATATTTCTCAAATCTTATTCCTGTGAATTTTTATCAGCTATAAGTGGCCTTAGATATAATATCTCCATAATTTTGATAATTACCTAAATCTTTTGAGATATATTCATCACTACTGGGAAGCTAAATGACCATGCTTCATGAAATAAAAATATTTTTTAAAGTTAGAAATAAATTCTTTAATTTTGTTTTGTTTTGTTTTGTTTTCCTGTTCTCCAGTATTGCTACATAACAGTTTTTGTTTTGCTTTCTCTGGTGTCTTGCACAGGAAAGATTCCTTAAGGGGAAACAAAATAAAAAACCAAAAAAAGAAAACACCACCACCACCAACAACAACAACAAAGATTGGGCAGGTTCATATTGATATTATTTAACAGGGAGCAAAATGCAGATCCAAGTGAGACCCACTTGGAAATAAGCAGTATCTTTATGTCACTGGCCTCATACATGGCCACAAATATGGCAGATCATGTAAATTAGTGTGTAGTATTAAAGTCTGATATTTTAAAAATATATTTACTTACTTACTTTTGAAGGAAAAGTGGGCAGTTTTCAAAGAAAGAAGAGTTATTTAAAAATTTGGCAGATGGTCCAACATTGTGTCAGCAAATATGAGGAATGAACAATGTGAAGGATGTTGTAAATGCTCTGACTGAACAAGGCACATTGCATCATAGACAAAGAAATAGTTTAACAATATTGTTGGCCAAGAAAACTGAAAGCATTGAGTTAAATCTTAGGAAAAATTGCTGTTCCAGGAGATGGTAGACAGACTATGGAAAGATGATCTCCTTTTAGTGACATTACGCTAGGATTTGCTTTCTGTAAGCATATAAAGGATCTCACAAAAGAAGGAACTTGTAATTCCTCCATATTGGAATGGAATTCATCTGCCTGTTGGTGGTTTGAGATTTTGATATTGTTTTGTTTTGTTTTGTTTTGTTTTGTTTTGTTTTGTTTTGTTTCTAGTGGTTATTGGAGAGCTGCAATGACAGGAAGGTGGCTAATGTTTCATACTGGGTGGTGTCAGAAGGACATTTATCAGCTTCCCAACTACTCGACCAAAGGTTAGCTGAGACATAAAACACAGTTGCATCACCTATCATGAACATCTGTACCCACACTAAGAACCTTTATTATTTAAAATGCTATCCTTCTGCACCAGTGAACAAGAAAGAGCAAAGCAATATGGAACCTTTAGGTCCTACTGAACACTACCTTGTGGCTTATCCTCAGAAGCCAAGAACTATTTAAGTGACATAATTAAGAATCTGCAAAGTATTTGTTTAGTCAAGCCTTCACCTTCGCATGATTCTGGTGGTGCTTCCCTACCATAAATAATAATTTCAGTATTGCCAGCCTTAACTGTTCCAAAAACATGGGGGAAGCCCTTTACATCATACAAATTACATTACAAATTGCAAGACTTTTGTAGTAAGTACGGTTCTTTTTTTATGCATTGCATAAAGTACCTTACAGATTGCAAGATTTTTCTGTTAAGTAGGTTTTTTTCTTATTTGCCATCTGGGTTTCTTAGAGCCCTTTCTATTCCATGGGTTTTGTTTCATTTTGTTTTTCCTTTTTTTTTTTTTTCCTTGTTTTTGTCACAGTTCTCAATCCTGAAAGCTTTGATTTTCTGTATTTATTTATTTTTAATGAAAGCAGAGATTCTAATGTTACCAAATGAATACTGGAGTTAGGGCTTTAAATATCATGAGACTCATGATAAAATCACTGGAGCTGGCAACACTGCTTGAATTTGGCACAAGATCCTAAAGCTTTAAAGGAAAAAGTGTGACTCATCAAACTTGCCTGGAGAGTTAAGGGAGCTAGGGGCAAGGGCTAATGTGGGTATCCTTCCATTTCAGTACTTCAGAGGAAAAACCTACAAGATACAGTCTAGTAATTGTGCCAAGAAAAGAAACTACTTGCTATACAGAGAATAACAATTTCTAATTATGTCCTGAAAAGAAGGGAATGCAGAACAGCAGTTTTTTGTTGTTGGTGGTGGTGTTTCTGTTTGTTTGTTTGTTTGTTGTTTTTATATATACAGGTATAAACATTATCAATTATCCATAAGTGTTTTAGGAAAAAGATGGTAATTCATAGGCAGAGGAGCTACCTTACCTTTATGGGATATAATACTCCAAAATACTCTTTATACATTTGAAATGTTATTCTGTAATGAACCTTCCTTTTCAGAAGAAGTGAAATACAGAATTTGTTCTTGCATTTTCTCAGTGGAACTGTATATATATTTGTCATAGTTTGAATCTGCCATCAGAAGCTAGCCTTAACTTACTGAATTATACATGATAAAGCATTGGATTAAATACATTTACATGTGTTAAATCATAAAAATCAAATCAGTTACTTGCTGCTTTAACTTTCTGTAGGTGCTGTGGTCTTTTGTTAGTATGCAAGACTTATGCTTTTAAGCTAAACAAGCCCAAATGTACAAGAAAAAATGGACATAAACGTTCCATCAAAAAGTTTTTTCTTCTCAGTTCTTGAATTCTAGAGATGAAGTTTTTTGCAGGAAAATTCATGCTTATCCAAATTTCCATTGGGAAATCTTTTGCCATGCCTACAATATAAATTCCATTGAGAAAGCATCAGTTTCAGGTCTTACTAACAATCTTCTGGTTAAGCCTCACAGAAGGAAAACATCTCAAGTTCTTTTGCTCTGCCTAAAACAGATCAAGGTATTTCTGTTTTTCCTTCATCATTAAGCAGAGGTGGACATTCCCTAGTGCAAAGTTGTAGAGATTTAAGGCATTATGTCTCTCAGAAATTTCGTCATCTTTCTGCTAGGAGTGAACACCCCCAATGACTCTGGCAGCTATATGTGTTTTTCATCGTCTCCTATAGCAGGTTTGGTACTTTACGCTGTAAACTATCTAGAACAGATATTTCACTGAAGTAGATGAGTAATCTTTTTGTGTTCCTTTCATGGTTGGAAATGTAAACACACGCACACACACACACGAAAAGAGAAAGTAGGAAGATTCTAGGAGGTTTCAAGCTCTTAAACAGCTGCCTTTCCTGCCTGCCTGCCTGCCTGCCTGCATTCCTTCCTTCCTTCCTTCCTTCCTTCCTTCCTTCCTTCCTTCCTTCCTTCTTTTCTCCAATGAGCTTTGGATTTCTTTTTCAAAACACTTTGAATTTATATTTTATTCCATACTGCGCAGGAAAAACACCACTCCAAGAGCCATGAATTTTAATCATGGCTCCCTAGCTTTTGTAGTTTTCAGTTGTATTTAAAACAAGTTTCCTTTTCTGAAGCACTTGAAGCACACAGAAATGTGTGCAAACCAGTAATCATTGGTGCTTGTAGACATATCTGGTGAAATAA
Organism: Cygnus olor; assembly: GCF_009769625.2. Taxonomy (NCBI): domain Eukaryota; kingdom Metazoa; phylum Chordata; class Aves; order Anseriformes; family Anatidae; genus Cygnus; species Cygnus olor. Next base: position 142,382,380 of record NC_049169.1, on the reverse strand, counting down.
TTTTAAAAATATTGAATTTTATAGGACGTTCTGTAGTTTAGTTTGCTAAATGATTTTCCATTGCTTAAAGTACATTCTCTGCATAATGGATCTAAATAGCTTGAAGTAATATTTAGGTATGTTTTAAACAAACTCAGTGTTTTGCACAAAGCCATTCTTTCAAATGCTTTTAGAATTTTGATGTGTTTAGATGTTAGATGTTTAGATGTTGACTGTGTCTCTAAAGCAGAGCCCTCACTGAAGAATGGTAAGGATCTAACTGATATCTTCTCCAGGAAAGTAACCTGATGGCCATTAACTTGGTCATTGCAATTTACTGTCTATTTAGCTACAGGCTGGTTCTGATGGAGAAAGTGTCACAGCTCCTCTGAATCTCCATACATCCACATCTCACACTCCATACTGCAGCAGAGCCATGGGTTCTGCTGGAAGTTGAAGAAAGAAGCCATCTCTGGACATGGAGACTGCAGTCCCACTTTGCTTTCCTGAGCTGGTGCTGAAGTCGTTCCTACACAGCAGCTTATTTACTCGGCTTTTACCATCCCACCTTCCTGCAGGAGCACAGCATGGCTTCTGCCTGGGCAGTGAGCAGGTTTTGTACACCACATTGGGGAACAGAGGTCCTGTTTCTGGAGGGGCAGATACAAGTAGCACTAGATGAAGAAGTAGCTGCCACTAGCAATCTGATTCTCTGTGCAGCAGATACGTTACAGGCTAACGAGCTGCAAAATGTCAAGCTAAATAATTACAACATTTTTAGTTAGTGTTGCACAGAGCAGCATCTGAAACTAGAGGAAACAAAAAACTTTTTGTACTTGTTAATTAAAAAATGCTTAATCAAATTAGTATGCCTAAAGTTTACAGGGTATTTTTTTTTTCATTATTATTATTATTATTATTTATTTTTCAGGCTAGTAAGTTATGCACCAAAATTTCAGTCCAGTGTTATTTTTTGTGGCTTCAGTTTTCAACCCCAGAAAATAGTCTCATACAGTGGAAGTGCTGATAGTACTCTTATCACAGAGAGTGTAGTAGGTGCCACTGTAATAATCCATGCTCCTATAGTCATAGTCAACTTTTTTATACCCTATAGTAGTGGTAAATAATATTGGGACAAAATGAGTCAGGATACTTAGGGTTCACTGTAGCAAAGAGAATCAGAACAACAAAAGCACTCTCACTGATGAAATTGGAAATGTTTTTTTTTAATTAACACTTCTAATTAGAATTTAACATCTCACTAGCTTCGTATGGGATTTTTCGCTTCCTTAACCTCACGGAAACCTATCTATTGGCTCTAAATAGGCAGTCACTTACCATGCACCACTTGAGGATTTCAATTAATCCCAAATCCTCTAACTTTGGTGTGTGAACTTGCATTTTTCTCTGCATGCCATTCCCTCCTGTTTCAATTTTCTTACTAAAAATCTTCTCAACATTTTTTTTCTTCAATTCTTCTTGCCTCTCTGTTTACCTTTCTATTTAAAAACAGTAGTATTTTGATTTGAAAATGATGGGACAATGCAATATGCATGTAGGAGCTGGAAAAGACTGCTTAACATAACTCTGGGGAGACACGAAGCTGGAGAAAATGTACAGAAGCTTGTACCTAACCAGCCTCTGTCAACTTTGAAGTGAAAAGATATAGCTTTCTTGAAGATGCTTAGTTAAATTAATAAAAAATAAAGGCTTTAAATTTGTTTAAAACAAGAAGAATATATAGTAATATTTTTATTGTATTTCTTGTTATGTGATATGTCTGAATATTTGTTTACAGCCATCTTTGGTCCTGATGAAACTTTCCCCTCAACCACTTGCTGTGTTTGGGGTGTTTCATGTATAACCTTGGTTTATTTGAACTCTCACTGTGAAGGAGTCAAATTTCTTTCCTCTGAAATAGGATTTATGTTTTTAAAAAGATACAAAGACACTAAAAAACTAACAGCTGAGAATGGATATGTAAAATAGTCCAGCTCAGAGTGGAATGAATTAATTCCCAGTACTGAAACCACAGTGGTTTTAAAGAAATGACAAGTTTCCCATCCTGGAGATGGGATGGATTATAAATTTCCTTTTAACAGCATATGAAAAAAACAGTTTCCCTGTATTATTAATTTACCTTCCTAACAGGTTGAACACTTGACATCCTCACAGGCTGATTACTAGCCAGTCCTCTTTCTGTATTAGTTACTTTTGAAATGAGTTTACTTTGACTGCAAACAAAACAAAAAGGCTTGCATACCAAGGGTTCTGTATGATTCATTATTCACAAATAGTCTGGAGTTTGGCTTGCGGTTTATTCACTTGATAAAAATGTGCCCACAGTGACATTAAATAACACCATTGTAGTCTAGCACTTATGGTCCATTTGAAGTTATACTTTTAAAGAAATATACTGCATGTGTTATGGATTCTCAGCCTTATATTTAATTGAAAAACTCAACCACCTACCCAAGTAAACCAAAATTCCCTTCCCTTAATCATAAGCATATGAACTTCCAGCTTAGAAGTTCTTCATAAAAATATTTACAGGACTGAAGTTCTTCATAAAAATATTTACAGGACTTAATGGAAATCTTTTTGATAGGTGTCTTATAATACTACCTGAAAATTCAAGAGGGAAATAAAGTATAGGTAACTCTCTATAAAACACTGATGTAAAGGTGAGAATGTGATTACAAGTGAAATGGTGAGTAGTAACCACAGTCTGCTTGCACCTATTATTGGCAATAAAAACTCACAAAAGCATGCCTCAAGTGCTTAGTCTTACACAATGAAGCAAAGCAATAAGGTGGGATTTTTTTTTTTATTATTATTTTTTTTACCTTCTTCTGGTAAGTTGCTCACAAGGGCCACACTAGCCTGGAGTTCACGTGCATCCCAGTCTGTAATCACGTCAAGGTTTTAGGTTGGAGTAATTTGCATGTTGACATGGATCTCACCTTCTGAGCCACTTTCCTCAGCCTCCAGATCTTCATCCCTCACTACAAAAAGGGATACACAGAGCCTCCAAAAATGCTGTCTTGGCCTTCCATATTCTTAGATGCTCTGAAGTTTCTTCATGTACAGAAAGTTCCCCAAGTAGTATAGCACCCATTTTCTTGGTCATAAGAAAGAAAGACCATAGGATCATACTGTAGGACCATGTAACCTACTGGTAACTCCTAATGAATACCACTTTGCCTTGCACTGGGTGTTTAGTTTGAAAAACGGATTATTTTTCTATGTAGGCACATTTAGTCAGGTTGACCACAAACCAACTTGTGTTAAATTAGCTTCCATGTGCATGGAGACCACAGAAATGTATGTGGAAACCTGCTAGCACAGTGATCTGATGGATGCAATACAGTTCTTTCCCTCTGAGACACAGAAATGAATGACTGTTGGAGTATCATTTGTTTGAGGCTACATGGAGCAGTATGGCCATGTGGAAAGTACAAACAACTGAGACACAAAGTGAATGCTAGAAGACCTTCATCGGAGGTGCCGCAATGATTTCTTATTCAGTGCTGGCATTCAAAGTCCCATGCAGTACATTACGTGAGCAATCTTAGAATACCATGTTGGCACAGAATTGTTATACCAACACCAAAGGCTCCAGTGTCACAGACATACATCATGGATGGTAAAGGAAGAAAGAAAACTATGTCTTGACTAGAAAGCCATGGCTGATCACAGCTGCTGTACCTTCTCTACATCGTTGGAAAGTGTCTCAAACAATCATCAGTCCTCAGAAAGTTTCCCACAGATCAATAGAGACCAGCTTTGGGTCTTACCTTCTTCAGAAGTGGTCATAGATAAGCCCAAGTTAAATCTAGACTGGGGATGAGACAGGCTGGTCTTTGGTGAATATTGAGAGATATGAATAGCTACAGACAGAACATGCCATGATGGAGAAGAAGAGAGGATTTTTTTTTTTTTTCCAACCCTAGGAAGCAAATAGACTATCTGGGGACAATAAACTCTATTTTTGGAGTGAGACATCACTGTTGGGATTGTATGGGGCTTTGAACCAGTATGCCGGCATTAAAATTTTGGTGTCAGTCAGGAAAATGGAGTAGAGAAATGTGAAGAGGGACAGCCTGGAAAGGCACAGAAAAGGTGAGGCATGAGAGAGTTGTACTGTCCTTGTGTTACTACAGACTTCATAATTTTATTTTATTTTATTTTATTTTTTTGTCTGGGAACCTGTATGTGTGAGTTCTGTTCATGGGTACAGCAGTTCTCTGCTCAAAAATGATGGCTGTATGAGCTGATGCAGTATGACTTTCTGCCTTTTTTTTTTTTCTTTTTTTTTTTTTCTGTACAACCTGCAGTTAGAACATCACCTTACTGAAGAACTCTTCAGTGAGCATGGTTATGACTGCAGTCATTGACAAAGTGGCTGTAGCATGCTTGTGCAGCTTGCTATCTTTAACATAATGATTCCGGTGTGAAATAATCCACAGTGGTAGATCTGTCATCTCTAATGTTCTTTCTCCCCTCAACTTTGATTCTTACCACTGACAGGTTTTAATATCAAAAGTTCTTTTCTGGTAGGTAAGAGAGATTCTAACACAAACCATTTCTCTAAGGAGCAGGGAGTTATTGGAAGTGCTAGCTTTGTTTCCCTAAAAACTGGATCTTTTAATTAGCTAACAGAAAGTGTTAAACAGATTCCCTTGTTTCTATCTTATTTTCCAGACAGCCTGCACAAGGGATGGTGTACTGCTTAGGGATAAGTAGTCAGAGATAAAGAGAATCTGCTGAAAGAACTTCAACAAAAAGATGCTGGGAGCAACCTGGCACAAGCACATTATCTTGGGAAAATCAACCTGCAAGTAGATCATAAAGTACCTTCCTTCTGCTGTTGCTTGTTTATACCTCCTAAGAGAGTAAATTAAGCAGGGAGTAACTTTCTTTAAGATGGAATTGGACTTTGAGCTCCCTCTTAAAAAGCATCAACCCCTTATCTACAATGGGTAAAAAAAGGGTAAAAGGGTAAAAAAAGACAGCTCTATTAAATCTTTTTAAATTATCAACCTCTATCCAAAGTATTTTCTTCTTCTACTTGTTAGATCATACTAGTGTACTGGGTTTACATGGCAAGGTTTTGTTAGTGGGGACTGTAGGAGTGGCCTCTATGAGAAGAATCCAGAAGCTGCCCCATGTTAGATAAGGGCCAGTTTCAGTCAGCTCCAAAGGGGCCAGAGGCGGGCTGGCCAGAGCCAAACCAATAAGCAATGTTGTTTGCACCTCTCAGAGAGCAGATTTCAGAAAGGGGAAAAAAAAAAAACAAACAAAAAAACTGCTGCACAATAGCAGCTGGGAGAAAGGAGTGAGAACATGTGAGAGAAGCAGCCCTGCAGGCACCAAGGTCAGTGCAGCAGGAGGGCAGGAGGTGCTCCAGGCACGCAGCAGCAGTTCCCCAGCGGCCTGTGGAGAGGCCCCTGGTGGAGCAGGCTGTCCCCCTGCAGCCCATGGGTCCCACATGGAGCAGATCTCCATGCTGCAGCCCGTGGAGGAGCCCCCGGTGGACCAGGTGGATGTGGCCTGGAGGAGGCTGCGGCTCATGGAGAGCCCCCGCAGGAGCAGGCCCCAGGCCGGAGCTGCAGCCCGTGGAGAGGAGCCCACGCAGGAGCAGGGGGTCTGGGGGGAGCTGCCGCCCGTGGGGGACCCGTGCTGGAGCAGTTTGCTCCAGGGGGATGGATGGACCCCGTGGTACGGAGCCATGTGGGAGCAGTTCTTGAAGAGCTGCTGCCTGTGGGCAGCCCCACAAGGTCAGTTTGGGAAGGATGGCATCTCATGGGAGGGACCCCATGTGGAGCAGGGGCAGGGAGTGACCGTGAAGGAGCGGCGGAGATGAGGTGTTAGGGATTGACTGCAGTCCCCATTCCTGCTTCCCCTGTGCCACTCAGGGGGAGGAGATGGAAGAAGGTGAATAGGGCGAAGGTTTTTATTATTATTATTATTATTATTATTATTATTGTTGTTGTTGTTGTTGTTGTTGTTGTTGTTGTTGTTGTTGTTGTTGTTGCTGCTGTTGTTGTTGTTCGTTGTTGTTGTTTTGTTGTTTTGTTGTTGTTGTTGTTCATTGTTGTTTTTGTTATTGTTATTGTTATTATTTATTTATTTATTTGCTTCAGTTTCTCTCTTTTCTAGCTTGTTAGTAATAGGTAATAAATTTCTCTAATCTCCCTATGCTGAGTCTGTTTTGCCCATGACGATAATTGAGTGATCTCCCTGTCCTTATCTCAATCCTTGAGCCCTTTGCATCATATTTTCTCCCCATTTCCTTTTGAGGAGGGGGAATGACAGAGCAGTTATGGTGGACCTCAGCTGCCCAGCTGAGTAAAACCACCACAAATAGTCACTTTTTCTGTTTGCTTTCTGTTCCTCTTAAGACATGCACAGACCCCTTTTTCTCCTATTCTCTTCAACTCCTTTTGCTTATTTCTCTCTGTTAAGAATTTGATATGACTTAACTGAAGCCCTTCTAAACATTACAACCTTCCCTGAGAAAGCCATCACAAGAGTGACAACTTTATTGGGCTGATAAAGATCATCTGTGTGTGAGCCTGTACTGTACACTGCCCCTTTTGCTAGAATCTATTTGTGCTTTATGGAAAACCTTGTCGTGACCGTCCATGTGAGGGGCAACAGGCAATATCTGTGCATGCTAGAAAAGGCTACATGAGGAATGAGAGGTGAGACACAGGGACATCTTGACTGGACTCGTATGTACTGACCAGCCACAACACTACATTTCTTGATTCATAAGAGGATGCCTGTGCTGTTTACAAGTGCAGTGTTTCAGGCCAAATCCAGCCTGCTGTGAATGGGCACAACTCCACTGACTTTGTACAAAGGCTGCCTTCCTGAGAGCAGGACAGGGAAAGCTGTTGGAACAGTGCCAATAATTGCTCCTTTTTTTTTTTTTTTAATGCTTTTTTTTTTTTTTTGTGCATTTTTAAAAGGCAGTGGAAGATCAGAGGCAGCAGCTACAATCCACAGCCTACAAATAGCATTAGTAAGAACCCAAATGAAAGGCTTTGTGCCACAGTTATATAGCACATCTAACACAAATAGCTAGGCACTGAGTGGTTGTTGATTAGCTATGAAAGAGCGGAAAGAGCACATGGAAAACCTCTTCTGCATATGTCTCCTATGATCTGGGGAGGTAGATGCCATTCCTGATTATGGGGCCACTGAAGGGAGGAGACACAGCTATAAATGGAGTTTTGAAAGAAACAGCAGAGATTTTGAGGCAGAATCTTTCCCTCGTGCTTTTGGATGTAGGGCCTTGCACTGCGCTCTTTGCAGGCACCCTGGATAAAAGGAAAAGCTCTACTCTAGTGCAAATAAGACTAAGGAAACAACTCTGCTAGCAGGAAATAGGTGGCTATCCTAATTAGGAGTCCTCCATCTACAGCTTCTTTGACATAAATTGTGTAAAGGATGCAAGGCAAACCCAGATATACTACTAGTGTAGCCACCAATCTATTGAAGATGATTCCTCTGAGCTCTTCAAAACTGGCTTAATATTTGACCTTAAATAAATAGTTCTCCTTTTACACAAAATGCCAGTAAAACTGAAAAGCTTCCCCAACGCTACAAATGTGATTGTCTTAAAAATAAAACAAACACTCCAAAAAGCTCTGTCTGGCAGTGCTCTGCATCTCCAAAAATATTGTAATTATAACTAAAATTTAAACATGATTGTATGCTCTTTTTATAGAACCTTGTGTATCAGTTTGTCTATACATTCCCAATTAAAAACACAGTTATGATGAACTTTTTATGGCAGTGTGTTTTTAATAAATATTGTAACCTCTAAAGGTTTAATCAAGTCAGTGAATTGCCCATGCAACAGCTTTTCACCACCCTTATCAGTTCCACATGCAGCTATTCCTCAATCTGTCCCAGCCAAGTGGACACAGAACTGGGTATCTGGGCTTTGGTGCTCTAGTTTGCTGACATTCATAACTCTGGAAAACAATTTGCTGCAGCACTAGTTAACAGGTGATTTACAGGCCTGCAGTTTCCTCAAAGACTTTGCTAAAACATCCAAGGCAAAGCATTGTTTATTGCAAACAGTGATGCATAATAGCAGGGGTTGACCAAGCTGTAATTGTGTCAGCAAAAAAAAAAAAAAAAAAAATCACAAATTTATCAGACCATTAGTGAAGGAACACATTTGTCTGTTGTATATATTCCTCTGCCACCAAAGTCATATTTATAGGATTGCTTTTTAAAAGGGAACATAAAGAATGTCCGGGAAACCTGCACTCAGATGAAAAACAGCATGATTGCTTTCATTGTTGCCAGCTTCCAAACAGTGGACATCATAGATTTCATTCAAAAGCTACCAAGAGCTCTTCACAACTTTGCTCAAAGCTAAGCCAGGTTTTAAAGGAAGATTTGAGGGCGGGATAAGTCATGGCAAAGTTTTCTTTTGGGGAATGAATGACCTACTGTTGCATATAGCAGAGCTTTCCAAGCACACTTCTTATGTGTGAACCTGACCTCCTCTTACAAAAAATTCTTTGCTCCAGCTTCCCCTACTAGATTATTTCCTACCAGACTTGGAAAGCAATAAATGCTCACTTATGTTGCGTATATAATATAAGATGCCTCACCTCAGGTCTATTCCAAGTAAATGAAGCAAAATAAACAATTAGCTTGAATAACATCAAACAGAACCTGAGATGAAAAAACAGGATGCCTCACACACTGCATGCTGCTTTGGGGGGATGGGGGAGTGGGGGAATACACAGCACCATCTCAGCACTATCTTAAAAAGCTATAAATTCTTCCAATTTAGCTATGCTGAGCCAAGTAGGACAAAAAGCCAACAGGACAGGAGTATATATACTGCTCCTGTAATGAGACATTTTGATGACAGGCCATTTTGAGCTTCTCTCGTCTCTCACTACTTCCAGACCCACTCACTACATATGTACGATCCCTTTTCTCACAGGCTGCAGCATTCAGCAGAAATAGGGCATATTAACTTTATGGCTCCTGTTTGCTTTGAGTCTGCTCATACTAGTTTGCCCTTGCCAAAGGCTCAGCTCTACAGTTGTAACAAGGTACTCTGTGTTCAGGTAACACCTGATTTTTTTTATTTTTATTTATTTATTTTTTTTGTCTACTTACCATTGCAAATGTGTTTATTAATAAATACACAAACTTCATTAAAGTTGGATTTATTTTTTTTTCAACAAGGCACCAGATTGGTTGGTTGGTGCTTTTTCTGTTATATAGTATACCACACTGAGCAAAGGAATATGGCCCAGTGGGGAAATTAAATTATGTATATAGTTTTAGTAAGTGTGCTAAACCTCTTCAGAAATCTTTGGATATGCTTTTCTTCATTCTCTCTCCCTATGGATGTTATTATTTTCCTTTTCACAAGGATCTGTGCAGGTTGCCTTTACATCTCAAATTCTCTTCTGCTGAAGGTGCTGGAAAGTCACCCACTCACTTGCAGCAGGAGTCTCTATTTCTCACTATTTTTAGGTCAAAGAAAAAAAAATAAATTTTATAGCAGTGATCTGGAAGATAAACAGGAATTATATTACAGAATAGTCTTGCTTTCAGGAAAGAAACAAAGAAACTTAAGCAAAAGTAACCTTGAAGTCTCCGATAAGGAACCTAACACAAGTATAGCACGAAAAATATATATGAAGAGATTTGACTGGAGTAGGATATGCTATGCTTAACAGTTTGAACAAATATATGTCAATCTCTTTAGTGATATTTGAAAGGACGATCTAAGTAATAATGGCAATATTTAATTTCTTTCTTCAATACAAATGATGTGACACTTAAAGGTTTTGTGAGCACTTCTCTATTAGCAGAAGTTGTATGCTACACTCTCAGTAGCCCAGAATTTCAAACAATATAAATAAATTATAATAAAGGATGCAAGTTTAAGAAACACAGGAAAGTGTTAAGAAAACAGAATATAAATTCTTGAACACTTGCAATTTAGAAGACAAAATGCAAGCTCTATACTGCATACCATGAGGTCTCTGTTATAGAAGATTTGCTGATTGTGTGGGTGAGACCGAGTCAGTCTAACTGGTAGACCAAGTTGATGTTGAGTTTTTACCTTCTGCCTGTCTACAGTCAGTGAGGCATTAATTGCATTATTTTCTGTTTCATTAAGTGGAAACTGCTTTTTTTTTCTTTTCTTTTTTTTTTTTTTTATTTTTACTGCAAAGTAAAAAGCAAGCTCTTTTGTATCCTATATGGAATCTGTCTGGAGTGTTTTCAGCAGGTTTTATGCCCAAGTCATGCAACTCTTTCTGAATTGAAGAGGACAAATTAGCCAAGGTTATCATGTTTGTTTTATCTCTAATAATAATAATAACAATAATAATCTGGATGCATCAAATCCATCTCAAGCAGTGAGGTAAAAACAGGGAAAAGTATCAGAAAGACTTAGATAGGAGAAAGACTCTGACAGGCTCTCTAGGAGAGTTTTTCTTATTTAGAGAGTTGAGAAAGAATGTTCTCCAGATTTTCAAAAACCTGCTAGTGATTTTAAGATGACTGATTGTGTGGTGTAGTGTAGTAAGGACTTCTGGAAATTAAGTCCCCTTTAAAGCAAACGCAAAGGCAACTCAAAACTCCTACTTTCGAAAATGTGTGTTGTTTTGTTGACCTCACATTTATGAGAATTCAAAGGACCTTCCAGACTCTGATGTCCAGAAAATCCCAGGCATCACACATTCCTGCAAGCCCAACTGGAAGCTACAGTTCCATTAGCAATTTGGCTGCAGCTGCACAGTGAATGCCCATAGGTATTCCATAAATATGCTGTCCATCTTCAGTCGGACACAGCAATTCACTCTGTTCTTGGCCAGATTCTTTGAAGCAGAGGCCCCTGTCATCAGTTCTGGGCAGTTTGTATAGAGTTACAGCTCCTCCTTGGACCATTTCTCCCATTTGAAAAATTGCCACAGTGAATTCTCCAGCCTGCCAAGTTGGCAGACTCTATCCTTGAAACTGGAGAAAAGCCAGAAATTGTTGCAGCATTGTGAACCTCCAGTCTCAGTCAGTCATCGGCCTCTATCAGCACTCTTGCTTATGTTCACAGAGGAACTTCCTGATCATAATTTGTACTCAGCCAAAATCGCTCTGTCTTCATTTTAAGAAAATGCTGAGCAGGGTCCTATTAAAATATTTGGATAGACTCATATAGTAGACCTAGTCTCCTGATAGTTTTCCTGGAGAATAAAGGAGACTTACTAATAAAATATGCTGCAGATTTCTTTCTCATATCTTTTCAGCTTGAAGAGACATAGTCTAAGTAGCAGTAAAGGACTACAAAATTGCCTGCCACACTGACTCTCATATGCTTATTTACAGTAAAGTCAATTGGTAATTTTGCTAATTTCAGCAGCTAAAACTTCTCTGGTACTTTTCCATGCCAGCATTTCCTAATTGTTTGGATACTATGGGACCATGAAAAGCTACTGGAGTGCTAAATAATATACAGCCATATTCAAAAGCTTATAGTAGCATGTTTTCTTATCCTGAAATGCACACAAAATAGAAAAGGTAAAGCTTGTAGAAAATTAAGAAAGTAGGAGGAATGATGGAGATTGCTCTAAAAAAAAATAATAACAAATAATAACAAAAAATGCAAGTATAGCTGAACTTTTTAAAATCTCATTTTGAAGTTGGAATGGCAAGTTTTCCTGGTATAACAAAACACAGAGAAAGAAATTTTCTGCAGGAGCAATCCTCTACTTTAACTCTGTGCATTGGCTTCCTGAGAGGTGAGATTGAGGCCAATAGTTACTCTGGGAGCATGAATACATTCATTCAAAAGTCTGTCTCCACTCAAGTCAGTGGCCAAAGTGCTGTTGATTTCAGTGAAATCAGGGTTGCAGTCCTACAGTTAGAAGCAGCTGCTATTGCAAATCACTGAGATGGCAACCAGAATCTGTGCCCTGCAAGTGATTTAACCAAAAAAAAAAAAAAAGGAAAATGGCTGGTACATGTGTAAGGTCTCTTGGTGCATATGTCAGTGTGTGAAAGCGCTACCAGCAAACATCACACTGTCCTTGCCATCAAGTAGGATAACCTTAAATTCTTTTATTTTCTTCCCAAACCTTCATGCCAGAGGTAAAAACAGGAGCTATTTCTTATGAACTTTTTTCTGTGTCATTCCCACATAAGTTTCACTGTTCAAACTCAGTCCATAACAAATTCTTCAATTCTTCATGCCTTATTAAACTTCTCAGAGCAATATGTTCTTAACACAGTTATTACAAAACTCTCCTGACAATATTTTCAGCAGCTGGAGTAGAACATCTGTGTACAGAAAGAGTGGAATTTTCTTCACAGATTAAACACCTAAACCTGGTATCTGCCCCTGGGGGACAAGAGCTAGGCTATCTACTTGGTTACAGGCAATGGAAAGATCATCACTACAGGTTTTCTGAAGCTGTTAGACCCAAAACATTCAAGAAATTATCTGCACTGTGTGTAGTTAACTGTTAACTGTACATCTAAGTGTTGCTATAAATGCAAGTCTATTTTAATCCTGTTTACTCTTTACTTGATAGCACAAGTCCTAAAAATAAGGGAAAATGTATTTGATAGCAACTTTCTCATCACACATTTGTCTTTCAGGCTATCCAAATACTCACTTTTTTCAGTTTCTTATCCTACTTAAGCAAAGATACAAGCTTCTGTTATTTTTCTCATGCACCTAGTTGCTATGAATCTTTTTTTTTCCTTTTTTAAACATTTATTTATTTATTACTTTTTTTTTTTTTATTTTATTCCCACACTATTTTTGCACCAGTGCTGTTCAACTTCTTAGCTAGAGCAAAACAAGAAATTAAGCAGTATGTGAGTCAGGCCTGAGGTTGTACTGTTTACTGGCACATCTCACTTATCTGGATGGAGGGACTGCATGACTGATTTTGCGTTAGAATTATGAGATTTATGAAAGCATATGAGTTTTATAAAAGCATATGAGATTTATAAAAGCATTTGCTTGCCATGAACTTCTACAATTTTCTTAATCAGGCACAGAATAGATTTTGCATCAGAAAGCCTACAAATTTTCATAATGATTTTATATTTTGTAGAAATAAAAAATGAAAAAAATCTTTCCATTTCTTTCAGTCTTGTTCTAGTGCTTGTGTCCTAATGCTCAGGTGAATAAATTTTGAAATGTGTCCACTTTCCAATTCCTTCTATTTAAACTAGAGTTCATATTTACATATTGTTATGTCTTCGATTACATTCAACATATGATTCTATGACTATGATTTCCAGGCTCAAGTAAGTCAGTAGGTTTATTTTTCACGTTTACTACAATTTTGTAAAGATACCATATTTACAGTCAGGCCCAATGAGTGAAAGGAAAATGGCAAAGCCCCAATAAGAAGTCTATTTATCTTGTTTGGTAGACATAAATGTCAATAAATAACTTTAACAGGTTAGTATAGTGTTGAACCTTATTCCATATGGAAAAAAAAAAAAAAAAAAGATAATTCCCAAAGCAGGATTATTTCTGTGTATAGATATATATTTTCATTCACACTGTTCTTCCTAGTTGAGATGTCCCTTGTTGGGTTATAAGTTGTCCGAAGTCACATATGAAGTCCCCAGCACAACCAAGAACAGAACAATAGCCATTAACTTATTGACTCCTTTTCCTGTGCTTTATGAGTTTTCTGATATTTGTGACACCTGGGTTTCAGGTTGTTTCTCTACTCTCTCCATATATTTTAATGAATGCTTTTATCATTTCTCAATTTGCTTCCTGCCTTCTTGTTGTTGTTATTTTAAAATCTCTTTTCACCATCTGAACATTTGTCAGGGTCATGATCTATGTCATTTTTTAATTTTTTTTTTGATAGAGGTACTTTTTTTTTTTTTTTTCTTCTTCTTCTGGGACAGATATTGGTTATAGAGTAATTCAGTACATGACAATATTACCTTCATCATTTCTTTGACATTTCCATCTGCATTTGGGAGGCATCCAAGTGTTCATGCCAGTTGTGTTCATTGCACAAGACTTTTGGCATCAAAACGACTGATGACACTTTTTTTTTTTTTTTTTTTTTTTAGGGGAAAAAAAACACTTTGTCAGTAACCTTCCTTTTTCTTATTTTCAGTTCTGGCTGTCATCCCGTAATATCATCAAAGTAGCTAGGTTTGTTGAGGATCGAGTACAGAGAGATAGAAGTCAAGAAGATTCAGAGGAAGAAAAAAAAATAGTGCAGAGATGTCCAGTCCAATAGACTGGGCTGGAAGTGTACAGAAAAGGAAGTTAATTATATTCCCAAGAAGAAGAAAGGAGAAGTGAGTCACAGTCAGGGAGACGGGGCGCTCCCTTTTCCCTGTCTTTTTAATCTAAATTCTGCAGGGACAACAGAAGAGCAGCGCTGGATTCCAAGGAACTGCATTTATTAAATATTTGTAAATGCCCTTTGCTGAGGTTTCTGACTCTAGGCACTTCTGTTCAGTTGCCAACAGAGGTAGCTGACGAGATAATATTACAATATTTAAAGCTGTGTTACCAAATTCCCTTTTGCCACTTTCTCTTTTCCCTCCAAAGTAAAGGAATGCACAAAAAGTGCAAAGACATTACCAAACTGCATTTCAGTGCTTCACAACAAATAAAGCTGGGTGATTATTTCAATTTTCTGTTTCAATAACATCTTAAAGCCCTTAGAAGAGCATCTGGAATAATATCCCCATTTCCTTCTGTAGGTGAATTGGCAGTTTTTCCTGATCAGTAGCAGCTATTTTCTCAGCAATTCCATTGGTAAGGTGGACATTATCTTCATGGTTCTTTACGGTGTCCCCAACACTCTTTTGCCTTGTCCTGTGTTAGGTCACACAGGGGTAAAAAATTCATCATGGAGAAGCTGGGTCGTGGTAAGATTTTATTTGTGTTACCGTGCAGTAGCTGTCAGTTTACTGAGATAAGGATAATCTTTCATGAAGGATCATTAGATTGTTACTTTATTGTGGAGGTAATAATTTTTTTAAACCTCTGAAACATATAAAGTGATTCTTACCTAAAGAAATATACAATATAAGCATCTATGTGACCAAGATTTCTTTCATAATCTGATTTTAAAATTGATCTATGCATTTGGTCAGCTTAATGTTGCCCTGTAAGTGTTTCTTTCTTCTTTTGAACAGAAGAACACCTGTGGCAATTACTTTTCACGTGGACTTTCATATTATACACATTTGGGCTTAGGTGGCTTAGTGCTGATTTAGTGGTGTCCTGGTTGGGCCATTTAAGGCCCTCTTTCTTCAAATTAGAATTTTTTTCTGCACAGGATGTTTATTTATTTGCTCTTATTACCTCAGTATTATCCAAGGTATATCAAGAATCTCCATTTTACATTTTCTTAGAACAGCTGAATTTCTCAACATTTTCATTCTTTTTTTCTAATCTTTCTGAGACTCTAAATCAGACTCCATTTTAAGGATCATTCCTTTCACTTGTAAAAACGTGCAAATGACAGTTCTTGATTGTTTTCTAAACTGAACAGTTGTAGAGATGCTACAGCATACCAGCACACTCCTTGAGCATTTCTGTAAACTGACGAATCTGAAATTCTCTTAAATTATCCTTGTAACGTGGATGCAGTTTAAAAAAAAAAAAAAAAAAAAAAAAAAGACATCTGCATAGGCCCTGTGTCTTGAAGAACTGACAATAATTTGCCTTGTAAAACAATAAAAGAACAAAAGAACAGTCCTTAAATTTTCTCTGTATTTCTCTATCATTTGCTTCCTGCAGACTGTTGCTTCATGTTATTTCATCTCTTGGATGGCTCTGGGTCTCCTTCAAAAAGCCACTCATACTTCATGCTTTGGGGTTGAAATTGACCCCAATAAGTGATTACTTCTGAATCACTTCACTTTGCAAACAACAGGCTCACCAGTCTTATGCTTCATCATTTTGTTCTCCCTGAAGAAATGACAGTGGACTGTTAATTTTCTTAGCCATTTTCATTTACTTTTCTGTGTCTCATTTTCACTTAGGATCCATCAGTAAAGTATGGGACAGAATGACCAGTAGTTTAAGAATAAACAATTTCATAGCAATATCAACAATCACAGCAAAAGGTCTGTCTGCTGGTGTAACAGGGCTTGTTTTGACAGGGAACAAGTTATAGGTTTTAGTCCCCATTACACTAACCACAACTGCCTGTTTTTCTGATAACTGTTAGTTACGTATTGTGCCAGTTATTTAATACAGGATATCCTGTCCTCATCTGAGCTAGCAAACAATTGCATATTCTTCAAAAGACAGAGAATTTTATTTTATTTTATTTTATTTTATTTTATTTTATTTTGTTTTGTTTTGTTTTGTTTTGTTTTGTTTTGTTTTATTTTATTTTGTTATTATTTTATTTTAGTTTTTTTCCTGTATAGTATGGCAAGGTCCCACAGCTGCAGCCTGTCATCTTCATTCCATAGCACTTTTAGCTTAGGATCTGTAGATCTATGAGATCTGGAGAACATGGGAAAACCTATTGATTCTGCTTTCCCTGTAGCTACATTTATTAATTGTATTCAAGTATATAGACATATTTAGTTGGAGATTCATCAGACAAGAGGCTTTCCTGTGTGGTTAAGTGTCCAAGCACATGATCAACTTAACACCTTAAGTATGGCAAAAAATCTGCAAAATTACTGACATCCCAATTATTTTTTGTGGTATTATTAACTGCTGGTATCAGGTTAGACATAAAACCTTATCCTTTGAGATCTGGATTATTTGAAATCAGATTTACAAGTGAAAAACTGTCATCTAGCATGTTCAAACAGTGTTCAAATAGATGCCAGCTGACCAGTTTTCTAAGCCCTTGGAAACTATCAGCATCAATTATATTGATACTTTTGGACCTGCACATATGTGTGTGTGTATGTGTGTTGCATCCACCTGTGTCTGTTGAACAGTGGGACATCTAGTGCGAGCTAACTGCCCATGGCTCCATTACAGTCATTTTGGAGGCAGACCCTGGAGGAAAAACTATCTTTGGCAAGTACTACTGGATTAAGCAAAAGAGGGGAGGCTAGGGCATGCCCATATTAACAAAAAAAAAAAAAAAAGGCACAAAAGAAAAGCAGTATTGTTCTTCTCGTTAACTCAGGAGAAGGACAGCAATTCAATCTACTGTTTGTATAAGAGAAAGAATAGGCGATATATATCTGTGATTGTAGGCAAGAGGTGCAATGCAGAAGAGTGGAATGGAAGCAGAGGACATCTGTGGAATGGGAGGTGGTGTCAAAGACAGACAATTTAGAGCTTGTGGAGCTATTTCACCACTATTTATTCCTAGGTAACTCACATCTTATTCAGGTATTTGGTTAAGAGTGTTATATGTAAGACAGTATGCGTTCAAGCTGCCAGTGAATTAGTGCAACAAAGTGCGGAGAAACATTTCCAAAGGTAACAAAATAAAGCAGAAAGCATCTTGTAATCTATACGCTAAAGGCAGAGAGCCACAAAGACAACATTGTGCGAGTGCTACCTTGTTCAGTAAAAGGTGATGGGTTTGGAACTAAGAAATATGCTGATGGAAAATAAAACAAGTATACATGAAAAATCTACCTTCTTATGACAGAAGCGTGGAATGGATTTTTAAAACTTATTAGAAAGAGGTATCCCTATATTTGAGAACAATAATATTTAGCAATATTTAAGATTATCGTCAACATACATTTGATGGCACTTAGCAATTGCAGCATACATAATTTTGTATGTCTGTTTTGAAAGGTATTCCTCACCTGCATTCTACACATCTGCATACACACATGGAAGCCATGAACACTTCACAGGCATAGGCTGACAAAAAACAAACAAACAAACAAAAAAAACACTCCCTCTCACGGTAAGAAAAACTTAAATATCTATAACCCAAAACACTTTCTTCCAAGTAAAAAATGAACAACCTGAGTGAATGCCAGGATATAATGTATTTCAAGGTCTATAGTGTTGTTTCATGTCACATGACATGAGTTCCAGAAACAGGGTCTGTACCAATTTGGGCAGAAATTGGTCTTCTAATGTGTTAAAAATAAAAAGGTAGGTCTTTTTGCTGTTGTGCAGATCAACTGTGTATCATATTACAAGCAGTTCCAGTGTTATCTGTGGGAGCTGAACTTCTTACTTGTGCACTGAAGACTGAGGCATTCACACACACCTGGGATTTCTAGCTGTCTGCAGTTTGGATAGACATCTCCCACCCACCAGCCAGTGATCAAGATACTTATCTGAAAGAGAAAGTCTGGAGGACAAGGCACACATAGGGATTTGAACCACAATACTGATTTGCAAAATCAATTATTTTCACAGTCATGAGCTCATGAACTAGTCTGGAAGATCATGAGAAAGGTATTAAATATTATTTGAATACCTAAGCAATTTATATTCCCCAGAAAGTCAACTTAAACACATACAAGAACTTGACTGAAAGTGATGGAAGCCAGAGCCAAAAACTGGCATCAGAAAATCTCTTATCTACTACAACATGGGTTCACGAGGGGTAGGTCCTGTTTGACTAACTTGATTTCCTTTTATGATAAGATCACCCATCTAGTAGATCAAGGGAATACAGCTGATGTGATCTTTTTGGATTTCAGTAAAGCTTTTGACACAGTTTACGATGGGATCCTACTAGATGAAATGTCCAGCATATAGCTAAGCAAAAACATCACATTATGGGTGAACAATTGGCTGATGGGCAGGGCTCAAAGGGTTGTGGTAAACGGGGCCACATCAGGCTGGTGACTGGTCACTAGTGGGGTCCCCTAAGGCTCCATTTTAGGGCCAGTTCTCTTCAATGTTTTTATAAACAATTTGGATGTAAGACTAGAAAGTGTTTTGAACAAATTTGCTGTTGATACTAAACTTGGAGAATTTTTGTTTACTCTGTTGAGGGTGGAAAGGCCTTGCAGAGAGATCTGGGCAGGCTGGAGAGCTGGGCGATCACCAACCACATGAAGTTTAACAAGAGCAAGTGCCAGGTCCTGCATGTGGGATGGGGCAACCCTGGCTATATGTACAGACTGGGCGACGAGACGCTGGAGAGCAGCCCCGCAGAGAGGGATCTGGGGTTTTGGTTGATAGCAAGCTGAATATGAGCCAGCAGTGTGCCCTGGCAGCCAGGAGGGCCAACCGTATCCTGGGGTGCATCAAGGACAGCATTGCTAGTTGGTCGAGGGAAGTGATTGTCCTGCTTTGCTCTGTGCTGGTGCAGCCTCATCTTGAGTACTGTGTTCAGTTCTGGGCACCACAGTACAAAAAGGATGTGAAACGATTGGAGAGTGTCCAGAGAAGGTCTACTAAGATGGTAAAGGGCCTAGAGGGGAAGATGTATGAGGAGTGGCTGTGGTCACTAGGCCTGTTCAGCCTGGAGAAGAGGAGGCTGAGGGGAGACCTCATCACAGTCTACAGCTTCCTCGCGAGGGGGAGTGGAGGGGTAGGCACTGATCTGTTCTCTTTAGTGACCATTGATAGGACCCGAGGGAATGGTGTCAAGCTGCGGCAGGGGAGGGTCAGGCGGGATATCAGGAAGAGGTTCTTCACTGAGAGGGTGATCACACACTGGAACAGGCTCTCCAGGGACGTAGTCACTGCACCAAGCCTGTTGAAGTTTAAGAAGCGTTTGGACTGTGCTCTTAGTCATATGGTCTGAATTTTTTGGGTAGACCTGTGTGGAGCTAGCAGTCGGACTCGATGATCCTTATGGGTCCCTTCCAACTCAGGATATTCTATGATTTTATGATTCTATGATTCTACTAGTCACTCCAATAAAAAGCTATATGTACAGGGTGGATAGTGAGTGAAAGAACGGAAACATGTAACATTTCATCTGGTTTGGTACATAGAGATCACTTTGTGTACACATGTAAACACAAGCAGTTGATCTCTGTCTATTGAACATCTTTTATTATATATGTGTGTGTGGAAATATATACATATGCACATTTCTATATGCATGTGTGTGAATGATAACATAGAACAGCTGAAGGCCACAAATAAAAGGGAACCACAAAGTAATGAGACATCTATGGGAAATGAGTTAAGACATTGTCAGATACATAACAGCTCTGTAGCTGTTGATTGTTTTCTTTGTTACCTAAATATAAAGATTCTAATTATGGCAAACTGTACTGTACTGTAGCAATCCATATCTGAAAGATTATAAATTCCTTGCCCAGCAGAATCTGAAAATAACCTCACTTCTACTATTAAAAGATGAGGTGACTTCTCTATATGGATCATATAGAAAATATGGCTAATATTAACATACTGTTGTGTCTACTACCTCATATTTTTTCAAACATCCTTGTTCATCAGTCGTGTTTAGCAAAACACAAACCTTTTACCTATCCACTGCCTTGTTTCTGCTGTCAAGCATCACCCTGCTTACAGAGATTTGAAAATGAATGCATAAGAGAAGCTGTGTCATAATTTGACTCTGTCACATAATAGGGCAAAAGTGCTACATGCCATCAAGGATGGGGAATTTTTCTGTGTGCTGTTTTGCACACTGCATTAATTCAACTAATAGAATTTTCAGAGTTTTCTTATGATAACAGAGAAATGTGAAAACACACTGCCTAATGAATAGAAAGACTGCACACATTTTAGCAACTCATTGACTTTTACAATTTATATTAAATTTATTTCAAATTTTAAAGGAAAAACCCTTTAAGTAATTAAAAATATTTAAGGCATTTTTTTATTATTACTACTATTTATAAAACCTGTTTCAGCAATGTAAGCAAAGTTAACAAGAGTTCTGAGGTTTCAACTGGTATTTGTTGTACTACAGCAAACAATTCAAGGTAAATGAATGACCTAGATAACTAAATCACTGCTAGTCATTAAAAATGAAAGAACAAAGGACTGCAAGCTAAAAGGGAAAAAGGGAGGGTGAAACAAAGAAAAGAACAGGTCAATTTTTTTTTAATTTTTTATTTTTTTTGTAAAAAAAGAAAGGAAGGAATAAATATGGACCAAATGCTGTGTGAGTTAGCTACATTCTATTTTTTACAGTGTTTTATCATTTTATCTAGTTTATCAGTGCATGAGTCACTTTACTTGAAGCTTTGTTTTCAAATGTCCTTAACTTTATCTTGCTTTTGTCCTGAAGTTGGAATGCTACTATTTCACGTAACAAAGTTTCTGTTTATGTGATAGTCTATTATTTGGCTGGGGGCAGTTTTTGTCCTTCTGATTTAAAAATATGATTTTCCTTCTACCTTTGCCATCCTGAGGCATTTGGTCTAGCTATGTGGTTAAAGTTGTCATTCACCTCTGAATCAAAAGATCAGTGAGAAAACAAAGTACTTCCTGAATTGACATGAGAGGCTAGACAGAAAAGATGACAGTGAGAGAAGCATCAGTCAGAGATAACATTTGTGTCCATGGCTGTCAAAATATATATATGTATATATCTTTATACAACCATAAAAAAGTAGGTCCTTCAGTAGAGTTGGCTGAATAATTCATTGTGAATAAATTATCCAGCTGATGTACTCCCCACACACTGCTTTTTGCTTGTTTGTTTGTGAATGGTTTGTGAACAGACCTTTTCTTTTGCTAATGTATTCCATATTTGGAAATGTTCACCAGAGTCTTTATGCAAGGCAAGGATATTTCCAGGCAGTATTTTGTACTGATGTCAGTACTCTGGGTCAGACCTAGTCTAGATGACCCCTGTTCAGTGTCCAGTTGTATAAGTGGTCACCGAAAGAATGATAGAGTATAAGGAAACAGCATATTCTTCTTCCAGTGATTCTTCTCTAAGTAAACTAGTACAGACTATGAACACCAATGATTTGCAAACTTCTGAGAAGGCGATATGATCAGGGTTTCTTTGTAGAAGACTTTGTAGATTCACTTGCCATGAATGCACCAAGCCAATTTTAATATTTTCATACTTTTTGTCCCCGTGGCTATGATTTCTTCTGTTTAGCTCCACCAGAGTAACCACAGTTTCTGTGATTTACTGTGAGTTTCAATTTACTGCCTGCTATATTTTTCTGTTGTGGACAGTCATACCACTTTTACCATAGCTTTCATGGTGGTCACTAAGCCATGCAGTCATATAAAAACAGGATGAGAAGAGATCTCAAGGGCTCTTCTAGAATGTCTTCTGGTATCAACAGAACCCACATGACTCCTAACAGCTGTTGATCTAAACTGTTTTTAAAATTGCCAAGTGATTGAGACTCCACAGTCACTCTAGTCAAGCTGTTCTTTACCATTGTACACAAAGTTGTTCTTAAGGTCTAATTTCAGTCTATCATGCTAGTAAGCCATTCATTGTCATCATTTGGCACTGGGCATGAGAATATATTATTGTCTTTTTCTTTGTGGAGGCTTTTTATATACCCCTCATACCCCAGCCTTCAACCTTTCAACTGACTGTAATGTATACAGATTAAATTTATTTATTTATTTATTTATTTATTTATTTTCCAGTAGTCTGCTTTGTAGATCTCTTATCTTTCCATTTAGTGTTCCTTGTTCTTGCTCTGATCTGTTTCATGAAGTGTGCTGACCAGAGCTGGATACAGCAATCCAGCAGATGCCCTACAAAGTGGTGGAAAGCTGAAAAAATTGCTCCAATTTTTTGCAATCTATATTCCACTTACGCATCTGAGTATGATGTTCACCATCTTCAGAACAACATGGTATTTCTGATGACGCAGATCCAAGTCTATCTCTTGGATGTCTTTCCAGAAACTGCTATCTAGCCAGCTGTTCCCCATTCTCTGTTTGTGAAGTTGATTATTCCTGCCTATTTGTCCCTCACATTTGTCCCTATTGGATTCAACCCACTTTTCCAAGACAATTTCTCTAATTTATAACGATCATGCCAAATTCTAGGTCTGTCTCCTATATATCTTCAGACATTCTCAGTTTCATTTCACACGTATATTTAATAATTTATCCATTATTATTTGCTTGTTTATTTATTTGATTAGCTCTCTGTTCTCTTATATAGATCATTGATGACATATTGAAAGGGTTCGTAACTTGTCCAGACCCTTTACAGATATCTGGAAATACTCTGCATCTCTTTTCCAAACAAAGAAGTCATAGTGTCTTCAGCCTCCTCCTCCTAAGTGACCCCTTGTGTGGAAGCATTTGAAGAAAAATGAATTTACTGTCACCTCAGGTGGAAAAGGAAATCTTTTTTCAACTTCTTTGAAGCATTTGAGCATTTTCAGCTCTACAACATCCCATTTTTGGGGGGTGTGGGGTGGGCATTATAAAAAACACCCTAGATATGCTTGTGTTTAAATACTATGTAATATAACCTTCTATTTCAGTTTTGTTTTTTCAGTTGTTTTTGTTGTTGTTTCTAAAAAATCTAAAACTATACTAATATTTCTGTATCATACAGTGCAATTCTGTTATTCTTAAGAGAATTATTACAATGACCCTTGATCGATAATAATTCATTTAGATCTCCATTTACTCGGTTAAGTCACTGGATGCCATTTTCTGTGCTATCTGCTGTTGTCCTTGAATCTCACTGATTAGTCCAAGTCCAAAGTACAGCAAGAGACAGCTGCACAGCTCAGATAGAGTTTTCTTGGAGCTTGTAGAGTAAAAATTTGTGTTTGTAGTGCTAAAAATTTCAGATAGAACCTCTGTTTCTCTTTCTTTCCCTTCCTCACCTACCCAAAGTCATAGTTCATTACAATGAAATGACTACTTTTTAAAAAGGAAAATAATAAAATTAAATACTGTGTAATAACAAAGAAAAAATAATGATTTTGTGTTCCTAATATGAAATACATATATATATATATATATATATATATATATATATATATCCTCCCGATATTTCTGAAAGCAATAAATCATCTTCAAGTTCAGTCTGGCTAATCTGTTCATTGTTCATTCAGAATTTGATTTTTTTTTTTTTTTTTAACAAATTCGTTTTGGATCTTGGCTGTCCTGAAGATTTCAAACTTAGTAGTGACTGTTATGTGTGGTAAACACAAATACTTGCTGTATACATAATTTAATACATGCTAGCCATCACTGTACTTTAAAATGTAACAGTGAATAGCTATGGAGTAAAATGCAATGGAATTGCAGGAACAGTGAATGGAAAGCTACTACTTTTTAACAGCTGAGGTTGTGATTACAAACAGATATATAACTAATTTTCTAAAATTAGAAATTTCTTACATTTATGAGAGTTTGGTAAAGTTTAGCATTATAATTGCAGAGGTTTTACAGTAGAGTCATAGAATCATAGAATCATAGAATATCCCGAGTCAGAGGGGACCCATAAGGATCATCGAGTCCAACTCCTGGCACCACACAGGTCTACACAAAATAGGTAGTGTTCATTAAAAAAAGGAACAAAAAAATATTATATTATACAAAAACTATTATCCCTCTGCATGAATTTTCCAAACAAACATCTACAAATGTTTTCATCTTCTGTCTTTTTCTTTAATATTATTCATAGTAAACTTATGTATATACTGGATGACTGAAAATATGTTTTTTGTTGTTGTTTTTCCCCCAAGCCAATAGTAGGTCTAAATTAAAGGTATGGATTTACAATGCCTTAAAAAAATTGCTAAACAGTTTTTGTATCTTTCTGTCAGTGCCTCCTGTTTTCCCATGTCAGCCTTTTATGAATTGTATCTGAGAAAAAACTGTGAGTTAGCTTTCATCCAGTGAAGGTTAAAGCCAAAGTACTAATTCTCCACTTTGTTTTTCCTCTGCTTTTCAAAATCTCTTCCTCCAAATATTTGCTCCCCTGGGAAATACCTTTTCATGTGATATCCCAAAGGAGTAAATCTCACTAAATCCAGTGCCTATACTGGAAAGTTCTTCACATTTAAAAAATAAAGAATTTGCTGCACTGCCATGCACATTACCTGGCTGCTCCATAATGTATCATCTCTTGTATGTGGATTTTCTTGGCCATAGCCAACACAATGATTGTCATAAAAAGATGAAGGTATCATTTATCTTGATGTATTGCCTCAGCTGTCATCAGGCCCTTCACACTAGTATATTCTATTTTTGCCAACGTAAGTATTTTATATGATCTAAATAATTCAATTAATATAGCTTCCATGAATATGTGTGAGAGAATTCACAAACTCTTTACTGAATTGCAGTTTTCACATGGCCTCTAAGGATGAGGCTCATCTGATTAAGTGTAGTTGTTTAATGTGGAACTATATAAATCTAAACTAATAGTCTTAGCTTTTTTTTTTTTTAAACTTAATGGACATAAATGTTTAAAATAGATCAGAGAAAATGTTTCTGTTTCTGTCTATTTACTACAAAGAATGTTCAGGTAAAGACCATTACACACACATCTCTGAAATTAGAAGAAATCTAAAATTAGAAGAGATTAATCCCACTTTGACTATCTGAATTAAGTTGTTGTATGTGTACAAACTAACTTCTGAAAATAAATTTGTGCAACACATATCTTCATGAGTAATGTACCTTGGTATTTGCCACTAATTTATAGTATTTTTATTTTAATTCTATTTTCTGACAAAAGAAAAAATACAACTTGATTTGGGGAATGTTATTTCAGCTTGAGTTGTTAATAATTAACATATCTTTCTTTTGTTGAGTTTGGTGAAAAACAAGTGAGGCACACTAACTAGAGACTCTGCAATTGTTCAGATTTAAGTTGTTTGTGTTGGATTAAACACTTATATTAGGCCCACAGGGTAGAATAAAAGCTTTATTTTCAGACATACATCTTCCTAACATGGTGAAATAAATGTTTAAAAGTAAATGCGTATATAGGAAAGTGGGTTAAACTCAGTCTTGTGGTTTGATGATACATGACATCTTTGGATGAGATAGTTAATCCAGAATTTTCTCAGGGTAAATTAACTTAAGGCAGTTTTGTTTGGTTTTGCTTTGTTTTGTTTTCTATATTCATATTACTTTTCTGTATGACACCAAATTGCCATCCTACTCCAAAATTCAAAAAAAAAAAAAAAAAAAAAAAAAAGGATTAAGGAAAACATTCCTAAATAGGTCAGTACCTAACTGAGGCCCACATTCAAGCTAAATTCAATTACTTGATAGGGGGGCAAAGTTAGTATACCAAGCTCTCTCTACAGCCAGTGGAGAGAAATCAACCCTTCTGAAAGGTGGTTCAATCTACTTAAGATCTGGATTTCTCCTGGAAGTCTCTGTCTCTCTCCATAAGAGACTATACAAGAAGACTAGGTTTCCAATTTTGTTCTCGAGTGCCTAGAGTTTATGTATAAACAGGTTATTTATTACCACTGAAAAGTACCATTAAAGTTCAGCATATGTCCTGTGATGACAACCACTGTAATTCTTGAGGTCTGATATCAATAAACAGCCTAAAAATGGAAAGATGAACATCCCTAAGTAAATCACTTCTCATGAGTTTATTGAGCACAGGCCAGTTTTGTAAGGACAAAGACAGGATGAACATCATGCCATGACATTCTCTGATGTATACTGAAAAGCAGTATACTTCAGGGGTTGTTTTAAATTTAAAGGTATCTGAAGATGAAGAAGTCTCTGTATGAAATTCACACACAATGTTAAAATTAAGCTCATGTCTGAGTAAATTATATCAACACACCTGTATTGATTTACAAAAAAAAAAAAAAAAAAAAAAGAGTTTATTAAGTGCAAGATGTTGCATCAGAGTTTAGCCACATTTATTACTTCTAGGTAGACTGGTTTTATTTTATAAGACAAAAGTAATGACTGCACTCTGCTTTATCTCTGAACACCTTATTTGTAATGATTTCTGAATCATGTGGCCGTATATTTCATTGCATTCAATAAGAGTGTTTGTTCATGTCTAATAATCCACCTGAGTCCCCAAACAAGAAGTGATTTTAATTTAAATATGACTATACAAAATCATAATTGTCATTGTGTTTAAAATAAAGTCTCAGTGTAAAAGAATGCATAGAGAGTTATTGATCTTTAGAGAAGAAGGTTATATTTACTTTATAAATTTTTTCAACTCTGGTTGTTTTCACACATATTGGTCACCAGCTTCCTATTTCACTGGCAGTGACATTATTTCTAAATGCCCGCTGTTTCAGGACCACCTTCCAATAATATTTTAAAGAATTAATTTCAAGACATTGATCATAGTTGTACCAGGTAGCACAGCTCTGCTGAATGATTTGCAAGAATTTCTCCTTACAAGTACAGCTTTTAATAGGTCATAGCCTGGCTTTTCAGAATGGAAGCAATAATTTAGTTGCTTTTTCTCAAAGCAACTGAACAAAAGAAAGAGAAAAAAAAAAAAAAGGAAAAAGGAAAAAGAAATTAAGAGATGTGTTGTAGAGATTTTTGTGTTCCTGTGATTGGTGATCATACATAACCTGTGTCCATGTTGATGGTCCTGTTATCTTCCTTTATGACTGAATCTGACCTCACCTCTGCTTCACTGAGTTCTAGGAGGCTAATTGCAAAGTGAGCTTTTGTGTGTTTATGAGAAGCTAGTATAAGTGAGCTAGTTTTGAAACTGCTTCTCCATTAAACGCACTACTCATAATAGGAAAACTCAATTTTTACATACATTTGTACTGAAATAAAGAACCTCGATTCAGGTCCGGTGAAACCGAATGGACTGAAAGCAGGAACTTAATCCTTAACAACAGAAGTTCAAGAAACATTTAGTGATACAACAGAAATAACTTATTTTTAGAAATCTCAGTATGTGTAAGGTACTAATAGATTTGATTTATCTTAAGAACTTCTGAATGATTTAATAATACCGTATCTGCCATTGGCAATAGATACTATGTTTTACCAAGGATTGAAGAGCTACTTGGAAAATACTTCTCAGTATATTGTACATAAGAATCAAAATCATTTATAAGAATTTAAAGTTATTTCAAATTATAGACATGCACTATCTAAGAAATCTTGTTCAGGTAAATTTAAGAATTTGGCTTTGGAGATCAAATCAAGCATACCCCAATTTAAATTTGTTGTTCATTGCTTCCTTGCTTTTCAACATCAAGCAGATATGTCAAAACATTTCACTGTGATTTTAAGGAAGAATCAGATCAAAAAGATGCTGCCATAACACAGTTCTCTCCATCTCTTTAGCAAATGTATTTATGACAAGATTTACTGTTTTTTTGGATCATCAATTTCCCTGGTAAACACTGAGTGTTCACTGATGTAAAGTGAAGCAAACACTGGATACTGATGTGGTCTATCACTCACCGGCAGAGTGCCTGTGTACTAAAATCACAGCTTTCCATGTACTATTTGTCTGTCTCCTCATGACTATAAATGAATAGAAAGAGAATTCTAAAGAAACATAAAGGTCGTTAAGGCAGGTGATTAAGTAAACAAATGAAAACACTGAAACAAAAATTTCCTCTGTGGCATGGAAGTGACAGAAAGAGTGTGGCAGTAAAGTCATTGACTTGATTGTGAAGTCACCAACTCTGAATGAGATCATCCCTGAAAGAAAAAATACGTTTTTTTTTTCCTTATTTTTCTAATAATAAAAATATAATAAATAAATAAAATAAAATAAAATAATAAAATAAAATAAAATAAAATAAAATAAATAAAATAAAATAAAATAAAATAATAAAATAGTAGTAACAAGAAATCTTATCTACAGATCCACAGCTTTTAATATAGTGATTACAGCAGGTGGCTTTTTTATATTAATAATTTTGTGCAAGAAATAATATAGTACTAAATAAAATCCATTTTGGTCTACCTTAAAATTTAATAAGCTTGCTTCATAAAAATAAGGATTCTATGGGATGTTCCTTCAAACTGCAAATAATGTATGCTGGCACACCATGTAATCTCAATAGTAACATGTTTGTTTACTATTCCCTTTTAGTAGAAAATCCCCAAATGCAAACAAATTTCTGACGTTATCCAGTTCATGTAAATGCAAAATCTTCCTAAAGTGTCATCTTCCAAAATGCTCTAGTATTTAATCCACTCTGCCAGTTTACTCATTTTTATGGAAATGCGTCATAGCTGGTTTTCACAGCATGTCTAAGCTATATTTTACATTGAATCTTAAATATCACTGAGTAAATATATTAAAAGAAACGCCTTGTACTTGATAACTGACCAATCAAAAATAGAATAAATGGTGTGTCCAGCTAGACACATTATTTCTTTGTTTTCTAATCCTTTTGTTGTTCTTCATTTTGTAAGTCCGACATTCAGCAGAATAGAAAATGTTATCAATAAAGGCAAGTCATCAACCCACGCATGACAAAAATTAAGATATATTTGTTCTTTAAGGCTGACTGCTTCTGTTCTGTTCAACTATGGAGGTCAATAACCTGTAAGTGTTTAATGAATATTGCTATAATGTTACTTTAATTATTGAATTAAAGATGGCTTTGAAGAAGTCATAATGGTTTGATCTGTTTTGTTTTATATTTATTTCATTTTAGAAAATGTATACGAATTATATTTCTTCAGTTAATAATTTGAAAGAACATGAATATTTACATAAGATTTGCATAAGAAAAATTAATAATAAATAATAATCTTGCTGTCTGTTAATGAAGACTTTCTTACTTATGTGAATCATAAAAAATTTGAAATAGATTTGTTACTGTAGACTATTTCACAGTCCTGGGATTAAATTATTACCATGTAATTTTATATTAAAAAATATATATATTCGTTATTTAGTACTTTATTTTTCTTTGTCAGCAGATTAAGAAAATGGAAGGGCCAATAAAAATTACAAAGATGTCACTGGTAACAGAATAATAAAGTTCAGATTTAGGGTCCATTCAGAAAATGAACTTAAACACAGATGTAGATGAACGGTTCCTCATAGCCTTAATGAAAGCTCTGAAGGACATAAAACAAACTGCTTCTTATTCTAAAGTTCAATGAACACTTCTGTGAGCAGGTTTACCTCACATCCATAAAAGTTTTACAGTGATCTAAAGCTACTACCCTCATTAGCACTTCTCTAAATGTTCCAGGGAACATATGGAAGATTTCTTCTGGCCCTCAAATCCAGTGTTTAAGTGGTACTCAGGTATTGGTCTCTGAAACATTCCTAGGTGTTTACACTACTACATATTTTGCAAGGTCCATCAAAGAAAGGAAGGGAGGATCCATCCTTTCTTTTGCCTCCATAAATATATGGATTTTGAAAGAATAGGTTACATAACAGCATTGACTGCATTTTCTTATAGGAAATCTGGTTTACAGAAGTCTCCTACAAACATCTGGCATGTTTTGGTTTTCCTAACAAAGCAGAGATTAAACCAACTTTCTTAGAAAAACCAGTTGCAAAATTCAACTCTGTCAATAGCTTTCTCATCTGATGAAGGTGGATTACTCTCAAACCAGACATTATATAATAACTTAATTGCATAATAAGAACAAACAAGAATCTAAATGATTGAAAAAAAAAAAAGAAATCCCGTCCTGTACTGTCATTACTCAACGTGTAGGAGTGCTTACAGCAGGCAGATTAACAGTACAGGGCACTGAACAGATACAGACCAGAAGATTCTTTGTGGATTGTATATAATTTTAAAATAAGTACATACAGACCTCAGTTCTTTTATGTTTTGAAATATCTTGCATTTCTGTCTTGTTTTATCTTTTTTCTTTATTCTCCAGTAAAATATCAGATGCAGGTTAATGTAAATCATGGAACCACAGTTCAGTTATTTTTGTTGAAGCTGTTACTATCTTAGACTTCTCAGCACTCATTCATGCTTATTTTGCATTCATAGTTATGTTCGTTTAACTGTTCTTTCCATGAATTAAATAGTTAAACACATGTGAATGTTATTCTACAACATGAGTCAAATTATCTTGAGATATGCCTTGTAAATAACAGAGATGTATTTTTCAGCTAGTGTTAGATTAGAAACACAAATAACTAAGCAAAATAAAATTCCATAAGAAAAAAAAAATAATAAAATCAAAATGTATTCTTGTACTTTCTTGTAGTAGTCAGAAAGGGGCTATATATACTAATATGTCAGACCTGCACTCCAAATCCTATAAAAAAGCACATTCTCAACAGAGAAATAGTAGAATGGACAAAAGGAGTACAAGGTCTCATAGATACTGTTACCAATACTTCAACATTTTCACAACAGTTCTCCTGTTGCCCATTAGATGTGCATAATTTTAGTTAGAAATAGTGCACACACTTTTAAAAAAAACTTGTCAAATTATTAACAAAATTCATGTGAAGTTCAAATTTGTTTCCATGTGTATGAAAGGATAATAATTAGAAGCCAGTTTCTCAGCCCTATGACAGATCACCAATCTAGTCTCTGTGCAGAGCTGTCTTTTGGAAATTGCTGTTTTATTTAGTATAATGTTTTTTAGCTGTTATGGTTGCAAAGAAAATACTAGTGATGTGAAAAGTATATTAAGTGGAGCGGTGTCCTATTTTCAGACAAAGCCAAGTGAGATCCATTCATCAAAGCAGGCTATTAACCTTTATACCTAGAGCCTCACTTGTCAATATCCTTAACTTTCATTCCACTGATCATTTTATCAGAAAAATCTGATTCTTTTAGTTCCTCATTCCAGGCTGCCAATCACATCTGTGGAAACATCTAGCATTCTTGATGGCCTTCTTAATGTTATATGTTGTAAATAAAATGATCTTAAATATATGAATCTGTAGAAGAGTGTAATTTAAACTGAACAGAATAATAAGATAAATAACACGGCTTCTACTTTTGCTTGATACTGATATTACTATTTA
The DNA here is from genome assembly GCF_009769625.2 of Cygnus olor. Classification (NCBI taxonomy): domain Eukaryota; kingdom Metazoa; phylum Chordata; class Aves; order Anseriformes; family Anatidae; genus Cygnus; species Cygnus olor. Next base: position 142,350,632 of record NC_049169.1, on the reverse strand, counting down.
CATTCCTATGAATCACTTTCATATATAGTCAAAATCTTTTATTCTTCATTTAATGGATTCTGCCAAAGTATTTCTAGTCAGTCATTTTATAATACCATACAGCTCAAATCTTCCACCTACGTATAAGTCCAGGTCCCCACAGCTTACAAACAAAAATGTGGCTTATATCTATACACACAACCAGCTTCTACTGTGTGAAAATATTGTTAATCTTCGTTAATGCATCTAGTCACATTTTTTAGTGTCATACTCTTCTGTGTTTAAACTCGTTTGCTCTTCAGATACAAGTTTATCAATAACTCCAATCTTCTTTTTGATATACGTGATTTAGTCTTCTTAGCCTTTTTCAACTCATAAGATTCAATTCTACTTCTTCAAATTAAAATAAAATAAATAAATAAATAAAAAATAAAAAGAATTAGCTTCATATGTGGACATATAAATGTAGCTGTCTATGGATAGGTTAATTTAGTCACTGGAAAACTGGGGCTCATTTTTTTTTGATCATGCATATATTTCTAATGCCATTTCAAATGCTCAGGACCTAGGTATATAAAACAATAATATAACAATTGATGTTCTGTTGCAGTTGATGTTATAAAATAGATGCCTGTTTGACACAGACATTGGAATCAGTGAACAATTCAACTGACTGAAATTAGATACCTAGTATAGGGGGAAATAAAAAGCGTATTGACTAACTCTCCACTGACTGTAGTGGATGCTTAGACAACTAGGGCACATACTCTGTACACAGACATAGACAAAATGAATCTCACCTATGATGTATGCTTCATTTTTTCTTCTGTAGACTCTTCCGGTGTCATTCTCCTGATATTTTTTTACCCTTTCCTCCACCTGATAAATGATCTTTTATTTCTCTCTTTTCTCACATACATAATAAACTTTTCTCTCTGTCATTCACTTCCTTCCTAAACAAAGTGCCATGGATGTGATCCACATACCCTAAAAAGCAGATGTCTGCAATGTAGATACCTGCTCTAGGGATCCAGCTTTGCCTCCCTTAATAGTCAGTGAAGGGAGGCAGGTGTTTTGAAGTGGTTCATTGGACCTTCTTTAGGCAATAACTCCAGATGATATGAGTAATGTTTTATCTGTTTTGTTGTTGTTGTTGTTTTGTTTTGTTTTGTTTTCCACTGAATATTGTGCAGGAAAATTCTTTGTGAATATAATGCAAGATTGAAAGATGAAAAAGTTCTAGAAAGTTTAGGATTTTCTCGTTTTATTAGTGGTATTTTGCTGCTCAAATCACAGAGGAACAGTTTATTTCTAATTTGATGTTAGTTATCTAATAACACATCCACCAATATTTTACTTTTACGCATACAACCACAAGGCTTGACTTACCCATCTGTGTTCTAAAACATTCTTTTTTATTATTTTCTTAAAGAAGAAGAAGAGGAAGAAGAAGAAGAAGAAGAAGAAGAAGAAGAAGAAGAAGAACAACAACAACAACAACAACAACAACAACAACAAGAAAAGGAAAAAGAAAAAGGAAAAAAGAAAAAATAAAGAAAAAGAAAAAGAAAAAGAAAAAGAAAAAGAAAAAGAAAAAGAAAAAGAAAAAGAAAAAGAAAAAGAAAAAGAAAAAGAAAAAGAAGAAAAAGAAAGAAAAAAGAAAGAAAAAGAAAAAGAAAGAGAAAGAGAAAGAAAAAGAAAAAGAAAAAGAAAAAGAAAAAGAAAAAGAAAAAGAAAAAGAAAGAAAAAGAAAAAGAAAAAGAAAAAGAAAAAGAAAAAGAAAAAGAAAAAGAAAAAGAAAAAGAAAAAGAAAAAGAAAAAGAAAAAGAAAAAGAAAAAAAGAAAAAGAAAAAGAAAGAAAAAGAAAGAAAAAAGAAAGAAAAAGAAAAAGAAAAAAGAAAAAGAAGAAGAAAAAGAAAAAGAAAAAGAAGAAAAAGAAAGAAACAGAAACAGAAACAGAAACAGAAACAGAAAAAGAAGAAAAAGAAAAAGAAAAAGAAAGAAAGAAAAAGAAACAGAAAAAGAAGAAAAAGAAAAAGAAAGAAAAAGAAAGAAAGAAAAAGAAAAAGAAAAAGAAAAAGAAAAAGAAAAAAGAAAAAAAGAAAAAGAAAAAGAAAGAAAAAGAAAGAAAAAAAGAAAGAAAAAGAAAAAGAAAAAAGAAAAAGAAGAAGAAAAAGAAAAAGAAAAAGAAGAAAAAGAAAGAAACAGAAACAGAAACAGAAACAGAAACAGAAAAAGAAGAAAAAGAAAAAGAAAGAAAAAGAAAGAAAGAAAAAGAAAAAGAAAAAGAAAAAGAAAAAGAAAAAGAAAAAGAAAAAGAAAAAGAAAAAGAAAAAGAAAAAGAAAAAGAAAAAGAAAAAGAAAAAAAACAACACTTGTGTGTTGTTTGTGTGCATTTTGCTGTTTGTTTTGGCATGCAGAAAAACAGAGGAGCCCAGGGAAAGCTCTCTCATCCTCTGCAAACTTGCCACTTTGCTGCCAATATTTGATCTCCAATCTTACATCTTGTTTATTTTGTTTGTAATGAATTATCATTATGGCATTGTGCCTTTTGAACAGACTTCATTGATATAAAAATGTGCTCTGATCTGGCCAAGTGAAAAATATGTAATATCTTCTAACAATGATTCCAGCAAAAGTTCTTTTGAGACCCTTTTTTGAAATAATGAGATGGTCATAACTCCAAACCAATGAATATTCAATAGTGCAGGCATTGTCAGTCCAAAATAACTTGCACATTAATAAGAATGAAAAACACTTCTTGATCAACTTCTGATCGTGATTTTTCAAGTGATCCAAGCAACTCACGTACAAGACCAGACTTACGATTTGCTAACTGGACAACAAGCCACCATAGGTCTTTTGTGGCAAATCTCCACTAATGTAGTGAGCAGCTTTAACAGTGTAGATAACACAAAAAGTCATTTAAATTGTATACTGAAGAAAAAGATTACAAAACTAAAAAATTAAAATCGCTTAAATATAATTAAATTGTTCAACACAAATTGTGAGATTTTTCAGTATTTCCTCTTTACTGCTATGTAATGTACAGTTGGGAGCCCCAAACCCCATTAGTTTTAAATATACATTGCAATTTCTAGTGATACATTACTCTATCTCCACAATACTCAGTAAGCTGAGGGGAGACTTCATCACTTTCTACAACTACCTGGAAGGAGGTTGTAGTGAGGTGGTTGTCAGTCTCATTTCTCAGGTGACAAGTGATAGGATGTGAGGAAATGGCCTCAGGTTGCACCAGGGGAGGTTTATATCAGGAAGAATTTCTTCATGGGAGTAGTGATTAAGCATTGGAACTGACTGCCCTGGGGAGCAGTGGAGTTGCCATTCCTGGAGGTATCTGAAACATGTTGACGTGGTCCTTAGGGACGTGATTTAGTGGTGGACTTGGTAGTGTTAGCTGATGGTTGGACTCAATGATCTTATGAGTCTTTTTTAACTTAAATTTATCTATGATTCTATGATATTCCTTGGAATATACTAATGTAGTTTTTAATTCAGTGGAATAATTAAATATTATTTCAAGATGTTGGAGCTTGACCCAAACTGTCCACAATTCTGGCTGATGATTGTCAGCAAAGGGAAACCAATGAAGCCTAATAATAAATAGTCTGGGAAGATCCCTTGGATTAAGAGTAGAAAAAAACTTTTTTTTGCCTCTCAGTTACCTTATGCTCCAGACTTTCTTTTCTCAACTCCACGGTGATGCACAATTCAGCAAGAAGGTTATGGTAAGTGCTATGAAGACCATTGCTCCCATCCTGAAAAGTGGATGATGGTACTGTCTATATCATACCTACGGATGAAGATGAACATGACAATTCAGTCTGATCCTAAGTACTTTGAAGAGAGAGCATACAGCTAATTGTCCCAGTCTGGTTACAGATATTTATAATGAATCTAATATGTGGAGAAAAATGAAAAAAAAAAAAAAAAAAAAAAAAAAGCTATACTTAAGCAAAAGCATTGTTATTTAGAATTAACGTTTACTTAGACCTCAGTGCAACTTTTGACTAGTCACCATTAATTTACAGATAAATTGAGTATTTATAAGAATAGCAGGGAGATATAAAATTCATACTCTAGGGTTTTGGAAAATACTGTATGTCAACAGTAACTCAAAGACTGTTATGGGGGGGGTAAGTTGTCTTACATTTACTATTTATGACATTGGAGAGTATGTGTGTGAGTGTGTGTGTATGTCCGTGTGTATGTCCGTATGTATGTGTGTTTCTCTCAGCCAGCTGACACCAGCTGACCTCTTTGGGATGACCAGTTAAGCCAGGCAGTAGAGTAGCTGATCCAGGTCTATGAACCAGTGGGGGCAATGCTGTGTAACATCTTCATTAATAACATGGATGCTGGGACAGAGTGCACCTTCAGAAAGATTTCTGATGACACAAAACTGGGAGGAGTGGTTGATACACCAGAGGGTTGTGCTGTAATTCAAAGGGACCTAGACAGGCCGGAGAAATGGGCTGACAGAAGACTCATGAAGTTCAACAAAATGAAATGCCAAGCCTTGCATCTGAGGAGGAATAACCCAAGGCATCAGGAGACACTGGGGGCTGACTGGATGGAAAGCTGATCTGTAAGAAAAAAAATCTGGCAGTCCTGGTGGATATCAAGTTGGCCGTGAGCCAACAGCTGACCTTTTGGCAAAGAAAGGCAACATCATACTGAGCTGCCTTCTGAAGAACATTTTCAGCAGGCTCTGGGAAGTGACCTTCTCTTTTTAGCCTTGGTGAGACACATCTGGAGCACTGAATCCAGGTATAGGCCTAGCACTACAAGAGAGACATGAACATACTGGACCTGATGGGAGAATAAAGACAAATAGAGCCAGGTTCTTTTCAGCGGTGCTCCATGATGGTACAAGAGACAACGGGCACAAACTGAATTACAGAAAACTTCACCTAAACATAAGGAAAAATGTTTTTTACTATGAGGATGGTCAAATACTGGAACAGATTCTTTGACAAAGTTGTGGAGTCTTCATCCTTAGAGATATTCAAAACTCAACTGAATGTGTCCCCAAATGACCTGCTGTAGCTGGCTCTGCTTGAGCAGGGTTTGGACTAGATGATCTTCAGTGGTGTCTTCCAGTCTCAGACATTCTGTGATTCTGCACTAAAACAGACAGTGAGTTTTAATGATAAAAGTGATATATCTATTAATACCCATTATTATTCTCCTATCCACAAAGAAAAAATATATAAAACAACATAAAATGTTTATTATTATTATTATTATTATTATTTAATCTCTGATATATAGGTTTGGTTTTGCAATGTTACTGGAAAAGCTTTTAGTCAGTGCAAAGGGAATCTTGTCCAGGCGTTTTCTTAAATGATGACTGTAACAAAAAAATCACTGTCCTAGGTCTAGTTTGGATGGAGTTAATTTTCTTCATAGCAATCCTTGAGGCCTTATATTTTCTTTCTGTGGCCAAAGCAATGTTAACACACCAATGTTCCAGCTATTGCTAAACAGTGCTTGCACACCATCAAGACCTTCTCTGTTTCTCACTCTGCCCCCTTGGGTGTAGGCTGGGGGTGAGCAAAAAGCTGGGAAGGGACACAGCTTTGACAGCTGACCTGAAAAGACAAAAGAGATGTTCCCGACAATATAGCATCATGTTTAGCAGTAACACTTAGGGTGGAGGTTGTTCTTCCAGGGTAGCTGTTTCTTGGAGTTTGGCTGGACATCAGTCTACTGGTGGGAGATGGTGAGTGAATGACTTTGTATCCCTTGGTGGTTTGTTGTTGCTATTTTTAATTATTTCCTCCTCCACTTTTAAACTGTCTTTATCTCAGCCCACAGGGTTTTGTCATTTTTTGTGCTTCCAATTCTCTCTCCCATTCTTCCAGAGGAAAGTGAGAGAACAGGTTAGAGGTTTAACTCTGGGTGGGGTCAACCCACTACAGTCATTTAGATCGTTTACATCAAATACAGATATGAACTTACATAGTAGTAAAACAAGAACCAAGGCTATAAACACCAAGACACGTTAAAGTTTGAAATTCTGCTGTGTTAAGCCAAGACAGAAATACCACAGAAGTTTCACGAAACATGGAGCCGCATTTTGTAGCTGTTAGAGTGAGATTAGTTGTATAAATGACTCTCGATCATAGAGATTATTTAGATATCATTCACAAAATTACAGCAGTTCCAGGCTTGTGTTTTTTGAATATCTTAAGAAGGTATTCTATTTAACTGACTGCACAAAACCTAAAAGTTTTGCAAAATTTTTTTTTATTCATTTCACCTCACACTTGTGTCTCAGAGACCACAAAGCCACGAACAAAAGGTCAGTAAACATGGCTTGAGGAAAACTGCAGGAGACAGTCTTCTGCTGTCATCTGAATTTCACAAGTACTATCTAAAATTCACTGGGGAAACAAAGTCATTAAATAGACATGGAACATAAAATGAGCAGCCTATTTTTTAGGTAGAGCTGGTTTGTTTCTTTTGGTCCTCTCATGCCTGAGATCCTTGCATCCTCCTATATTACCTCTTCTCTAAATGGATGTGCAGTCTTCACCTGGTGCCTGAAGCTGAAGGATTGAGTTGCATTTTCCAGTCACAGGTAATTGCAAATGAGAAGCATGGCATCTGGATCAGTCAGTTCAGGACAAAGTTGGCTTTGTAAAATGGGTTTCAGATTGAGTGCAGAATTTTCCATTTCAACTTTTTACTTACTCTGTTTTAAAAATTGCATTAAGAGTATTTTGGGTCATATTCTTTCCTTAGAGCAAACTAAACGATGCTATTGTAATAGGCTACACAAAATTACAAAATATCTTTATTTATTTATTTATTTATTTATTTATTTATTACTGAAAGGCTGGATTTGATGACAGCTTTGTAGGCATTGCTAGAAACGACGACAGAAATGACAGAAATATTCTAACCAGACACAGCTGGAATGGGTGGAATGGGACCGATTGACCAGAAGCCACTTGAGCATGCAATCGTTGAAATCCAAGGCACACTTTGGAAATTTGGACTAGAAGATACTAGTCTCATTTGTTCTTGTTTCTATATTTTGCACTATCAATGAGTAACGTGTGCCTAGGCTAGTGGACAGGTGAAGGACTGCTTCCTGATTGATACTGGTACTATTCCCTAATCCAAAACCAAAAGGCATGTCTGCATCAGTTCCTGCATACTACTCTCGATATACTGAATATTCACCACCCTGAATGATACTTTGTCTTCAGCTCAGGCATTATCAAGCATTAGGTATTTTGCCTAGAATGAGTATTCAGAGATTAATTTTCTAATTAAAACACAGTGCATCTGGGTAAATTCATTGGTTTTTCTAACTCTTCTGCCAAACTGACTAGACTACTTGAAACAATTTAAGAAAGGCTACTGCACAGAAGGGCAAATCCACCCCTAAGAATTCAAATATTTTAGTCACCTGCATGTTCACAAGACATCTTTAGGTACTTTTACTGGTAAATTTGAAAAATTCAGGAACCAAGATCTTTTTCTTGGCAAATGGTTAAGTTTTATATTTCAACCTTATAGTCACTCCTACTGTGCTTCCCCCAGTGGTAATTCTGAATAGTTCTGAACTAGTAAAATAAACCTTTAAAAAGTTTCAAACAGATTTTCTTGATTTAAAAATGATGATTTATGATTATGCGAACTAGGTTTAATATGCATTAGGAATTCAAATGCTGTTGCAATAATTTTTTAGTAAAAGCTGCTTTTTAGAACTACCTTTGCACATTCTCTCCACAAGCAATAATTCTTCATCTATAGAGTAATTTATTTCTTCTGGTTTTAATATGTTACAGATGAATGGTTGTATGTCTTTCCTGTTAGAGCATTACAAGACAGGCCACTTTTGCATTAGGCTGGTACTACAACAGATACCTGTGGTGCTCTTCATGGTTCATGTGGTACTAATTTAAATGGGAAGTTGCACATATTTCATTGAAACACTTGGTAAAGCCAGCTTTCACAGAAGGGTGCAAATGATGGACTGTTCTCTGTGTGCAGCTGAACTGCTCTAAATGTGTCAGTGAGGGTTATGGATCATTTCATTCACCCATCAGCTCTGGTCCGCTGTGTGTACAAATCACAGTATAGTGTCATCCAACAGAACATTCCTGACAATACTAGAACATTTATAGTACTGCCATTTTTAATAGGAGTTCTGCAACCCTGTTTAAATAGTATTACTTCTTTAACTCTTTAAAGTCTGAATTTGAAGTCATTTTTGGTTCCCTTGTTGTTAGTTGCAGTATCCCGTTTGGGCTCTTTTCTCATTTTTTTCTTGTCTGCATAGCTATTGGGAGAGGAAATAAGAGACCCTCAAAGTTAAAAATAACTTGCAGCCAGGACCTGCATTCAGGAAACTTTCCATCTCCATAAAGGTTATCTAATCTTCTGTTTTTGTTTCTTTGTTTGTTTGTTTGTTTTGTGGTTTTGGTTTTTTTCCTTAGCGGTGATTTTTGTATAATTCAATATCACCTGAACATATTGTCCCTTTAAATATCAAACAGTCTACCTTCATTCTCTGTCAAGAATTGATTGAATTGATGATAAATGCTACTTTATTACCAAACGCTTTTTCTTTCCATTGTCAGGATTAAAAAATAAAAATAAAAAAATAAAAATAAAATTGGCAGTTACAGTACAGTATTTTCACATTACCTAGACTTTACAGCTGAGAAAATAAAGAAACTTAATTAAGTTTAAAGGAACTTTGTAAGTGGTTTCATGTCATGGATGGGAGAAACTACAGTGAGAAACCTAGAAATCATAGTTAAAACAAAGATGTGTATTCCTGTTTAGGGAGTGGCCAACAGTTTGAGTGCTTACTTCTTTAGTGTTACTTCTTTTCAGGTAGAAATGATCCTTCCTAATCTCTCATAACAGAATGACAGAACTTGCATACAGAAATGGTGCTGATCAGACATACAAATATATACATTCAGGCTTCTCTTTATTCTAAATTAACATTAAAAATCAAGAGTAGTATTTTTTATTTTTATTTTATTTTATTTTATTTTATTTTTTTAATTTAATTTTATTTTATTTTATTTTATTTTATTTTATTTTATTTTATTTTATTTTATTTTATTTTATTTTATATTTTTCCTGAAGAAATGGTGACTTATCTGGGAGCTGTTCATACTGATGATGATAACGGTACTTTACTCATGGTGTTGACATTATAAGCTCTTGTTAAACCTAAATTTACACTCACCAGCAATTGCCGGGCTCCTAATTTAGATTTTCAGTTTTCTCACTGGACTATAGGAAGACTCATCATCTACGCTATCACCCAAATTAAGTGTTTAAACTTACACAATGTGAATATCTCCTAGTTGGCCAAATATGGATTTGTAAGTTTGTATTTAAGAACCATGTTTTGAGAGGTTTTAGCACAGATCTTGACAGCTGACAATTTCCCAGACCTATGTCATAACTCTGTCAAAGAATGGCTAATTTTGGAGCAAGGTTGCTTGAACATACCTCATTTCTGAGTTCACACCAGGCACTGTTGTTCTGGTTATCTCCTAGATACATCAGAAGTGCTCTGGAAGAAGCTCCTAAACAAATCAAAACTTAACCAAGCAATAATTTTAAAATTCAGTAACATGGGATTTTTACAGAATGTGACTAAACCTACACATCCATCCTGGATGAAGTTTATAGGACCAGAAACACTTTTTTTTTTTTTTTTTTCCATTCAAAAGCAAAGATCCTAGATCATCGTTAGCAAGTGTACCTGTAAAGATATTAACCTCTGAGTATGTGTTACTTATTGCCTTCTTGCTATGGTACCTTTCTTCCCTCTAGTGGGATGCAATGGCAGCTCATGAGGCTTATGAAATAGGAGGATGCGGGCCAAACAGATTTGTCTCCCACTCAGATGTAGGATCATGTTGCTACTTAAGATCATGCTACCGATGAAGATTTCAGAATATCTTCAACCCCATTTTCCCATTTTTTCCTGTGGTAGAATGTATGCTCTATATTCTTATATTTCAAGTTAAGAGTCAAGTTCTGCCAGGCTCAAGTAAAATTTTTACAATTTTACTATTTTAATTATTTTTACATAATTTTTAATTTAGAAATAGTAGGTATTTTCTTTGACTTGAGAGTTCAGTATGATTACTCCTTGTCTAAATCCAGTGATAGATTTTACTTCTAAGCTTTTGATTTTTTCTATAATTTTAAGTTAGATAAACATTCATTTGCTAAATATATTTGAAAAACCTCACATTGGGGAAAAAACAAAACAAAACAAAACAAAAAACAGGAAAGCTATTAACTTCTCTATAAATATAATTTTGAATTTAGATTTCTTCTTAAGTATATGACTTTTTTTTTTTTCTTCTCCCAATGACTTCAGTGAGAGAACTGTGAATCGCTATTTTTGCCTATGTAAATTAGTGGAACTGTCTGTAGCATAGGTAAGATTGTCAATATAAAATAATTAAAAAATTTGACCATTTTTATGTCATTTGGCCCTGTGAGTTTATTATTGGTTTTTCTCATTTTTGTTTGCAAAACATCTATCTGCTTCCAGCAAGAGGGCAAGGATCAACTCTTGATTTTTACAAATATACATGCTATGTTATGGAGACACTCCAGCTTTTCTGTAAGTAAACCCTAAAAACAACATTCATCCCCCCTGGAAGTGAAAAGAAAGCCATTATACTTTCCAGTTTCTGAAATTAAAGTTGACAGACAATGATGATATTCTCTAAATATATGATTGAAATTACTCATGAGATTAAAAAATATAAATTACTCCATTTCACACCATGTGTAAATAATGTTTCTTTGTGCCCCTTCATTCAAGAATGTATGTTTGGGAACAGTCACTTTTTCTTTAAAAAAAATCAATTTGTTAGAAATGAAACATGATTTCTTGCCAGGGAAGCTGACAGAGAAAAAAAAAATATGGTGATGGAGAGGATTCTTTTCATCTGCTTCTGAATGATCACTGCGTGATGCTGCTTCCTAAACTCCCTAGCTAAAAGCCAGCTTCACTACAGAAAAATGACTTGTATCCATTTCCCAAATTGAGTAATGGCAAGAAGAGATTCTGGGAATATGTCTACATCCCACAATGAAAGTCTGTGTTAGACATACTCTAGTATACTACGAGCAAGCTGGTAAGTCTGTGTAGCAAGGATATAAGCTTGTGACATTATAAAGCCACATTAAAGTAGCATAGCCCTGACAGACAGGACTAATAAGCCCATATGTAGTGCCTGCTGCTCCAAAGATAACCCACTCCCAAATTGCTTGGTTACCTCAATGTGGGACTTCACACAGACAATCTTGTCAAATGCCATGCAGGAATTTTATTCTTTCCTAGTTTCTGCAAGAGGAGGCTTATGGCTTCATCCTTAGACTTTAGATCACTATAGCTGGAAATGTGAAAGGCTGCACAGAGATGGGACAAATAAAGAAAAGCATGAAAGAAAATTTTGTTGAAGGAGATGTTCAGCATGGATATCTGGACTGCAACCTGCTTCTAAATGGAAGACTTTTTCATGGAGAGCTCCTTTTTAGGAGGCTGAGGATAACTATGATTTTCCCTTAACCAACTTTTTGTTTGTTTTCTTCTACCCAGTGTGTACCCATGTGCTGTGCACCAAGTAATTGACCTATATAAACCTGTAGAGAAACATGATTAAGAGCAATATGTGACTGGAAGACATTCAACATTATCTTGGTTGTATTCTAGTGATTATTTGACAAAGCAGCAGTAACGCAGGTTATGTTTGACAGAAAAAAAAAAAAAAAAAGATGAAAAATGTGTTTAAAACTTTAAGGACAGGGGCACATTTCACAAACACTGATTGCTTAATTATCACTTGTCCATTGACCAACACCTCTCTAACAACTAACATTTGTTTTCAAGTGAACATTGCAAGTTCCAAACTGATTAGAAAACCAGTAAATGAGTTTTCCCTACCCTATTTTACAAGCCTTCATTTTTGAGTCCAAGTACATCGTATTCCAATATCTCACATGGTTATGCAATGTGCAGGTTAGAATTAGTGGAATTCCTAAGCCATGAGAGAATTGCAAACTCTTTTTCCATTGATATTCTACAAAGGAAGTGAACTTGGAAACTAATGCGGTTTTGGGGGAAAACCTGAATAGAGCCCTTAGTGGTGTTCAGTTTTCAGGAGTTGGCATGTTGTTCAGTTTTGTCCAATTATCAATAAATAAGGGGGATTAGCTGCTGGTAATGGTGTAGTGGACAAAAGATACAGGTCACATGCAGTGAATTCAGAAAAGTGAGAGTGTACTTAGGAAAAAAAAGCTTTTCTAAATTAGCAATAAAAAGAGATGATTAGGTTAACTGTTTAGTTTCTAAAGTAGATAAATCCTGATGATATGAATTCACTGCTGAATTATACCCTGAGTGATATGTCAAGGTTCATCTAACTTTCATCTTCTTACTACAAAATAATCATTTAGCTCTTCATCTAACTTGCAGCACAAAAAGCAGAGCCTTTGGAAACAGTTAAGTATGACCTTGAGAACTGAAACCTAAAGAGAAGACAAACAGAAGAAAAGTGAAACTTCAGCTGGTCAAAACGTACATTCTGATTAATGATTTTAGAAGTCTAAATGCCATTCTGTCTATTCTCCTGAAATTTGGCCTGAAAGGAAAAATTACTCAAGTCTTTAAATACAGAATGTGAACCTTAAGAGAAGGTTTTCAGTACAGCAAATATGTTTTATGGTATGAATAGTTTTCTAGCTTTTACATTCCTTCCCTTTCAATATGAATTTAAACAGGGAGGTAATCAAAGTTAATTAAGAAAAGTTTGGTATTTGATGTTTAGAGATGTAAATACTTTGAGATTGATATTTTACTCTGTCCAGAAGTCTGAGAAATGGGAGATCAAGAGTGATTCATGCTCACAGGCTAATTTGGAGGCTCCAAGCTGGGAATGGAAAAGCACTTCCATAGAGCCTATGTATCCAATAAATCTTTGCCACCCTAGTTCTCCAGGTGAACAAAAGAGAAGGACAAAGTAATACGTATAGGTGCTCAGCCACTGAAAATTTATCTGGCAGAACATTATCTATAATCTGACAGTATGCATTATGCCATTAACAGATAAAACCTATTGGACAACCCATTCCCTACAGAACTTTGTACATAAGTAGTTTCTAACCAATTCACTATATGTCTGAATGAATAATTTGTAGGAGGAGTGAGAAGAGAGATTATGTTTTTTACAATATATTTTCAAGTGCCAAATTTTCTGCAAGCTGGCCTGCTGGATATTCTCAGTTTCTCTTCAGTACAAGGAAATTGATATTTCAAGTTAGTTTAAAGCCCCAGATAACATGACAGGCACAGAAATGTCCACTGGTAGTTCTGTTGTTAAAAATAACCAGCTTAGTCAGCTGCCTCTTAAACATCTTTTCATCACGTTTGTGCTTAGGGTGCCAGAAATGGAGATACCTCTGTCTGCTTTGTCTATTAGTTTTTGTCAACAAGCAGGAAAAGAAAGGGAAAAAGACATGGCTAGGCAGTTTGTTCCATGAAGAAAATATGCCACCCCCCTGACCCCAGCATCCTATAACCCTACAGATATTCTTTGCACACCTTTTGTGTTCCCAGCATAAGCACTAAAAGTTTGAGGCTACAGAGCAGATGAATGGCTGGGGGTACCAGAGCACGCTTCCCAGTTTCTTCCCATGGAGCTGACCAGAACCCCTGCTATTTAGAGTCCATGCTGCTGAACTTACAGGAGTTTACCACTTTCCCAGCCAGCTACCATATGGTAATAAACTTAACGCACATAGCAAAGGATGTTGTTCATTTTTGATTAGAGGAGGTTGGAGACACATATTCTATTTTATGAACTAAAATACCTGCTGCAGTTGGCTTGTGGATTGTACTTTTCTCAGGTATATGGCCTGGAAAATGGCTGGTCTGTGCCAAGTAAGTGATGTTTATCAACTTGCAGCTTTTTATGAATGCAGGGGAGAAAAATGTTTATAACAGGATTATAAAGACTTGAATCAAATCCAGACAAACTGTTCTTGTTTCCTAATCTGTAATCACGTAAATACTGTTATAGCTCTGAAAGTAGAAAAAAAGTGTAACTTTCCAAATGAAATTCTATTAAAGTCTGCAAAGTTAATTAATGTAATAAATATGCCTGTGCCATGTTAGGAGAAAAACCTAACACCATTATCTCTTCCTATTTTCTTCGTGGATAACTCAGTATTTCAGTATTCTAAGGCCTTGAACTATATACAACACTTAACTATCAACCTAAGCCAAGTATTTCAGCAATACACAGTGGTGAGTTATAAACAAAAAGTGATTATGAATATATTTTGTAAAGTTTGGAGCCAGGATTTTCTATTGCACTTTTATAGCAGAAGGTAGTATAAATTCCTTATTAAGAGGCTATAATTGCTGGAAGTGGCATACCATGTTTGTTTTATGAGACTGTTGTTGTTTAATAAAGGTGAAAGCAGAGATGACTGAGAAAAGTTAATGACACATACTTGAGAACTAAATCCTTTATGAAGTCTGTAGACCATGTTTTCTGGTGACAACTAATCTTGTCACTTCTTAGTCATGCTCCACTAGACTGTAGAACTACCTAGCTGATTCACTAACTTGGGGAGTGAAGATCCATGGGCTATCTTAAAATAGTGTATTTTCTGTGAGTTAAGTACCCTATGTATTTTGGAGAGAAAAAAAAAAAATATATTGTTAAATATATGGGCTCAGAATGGATAAATTACTTATTTTCTGAGTTTCAATAATTCAGAGACCTGTCTCTTTTCTCACCTTCCTCTCTTCAAGTAAGCACATCCACGTTTTATAAAGTTACACAGATAAGACTGTAGCCAAGCAAGTAAATATCATCATTCCTTTTTCTTTCCCTTTTAAGGAATAGAAATACCCCTCATTAGATGAATGTAGACCTTGATCGTATCTGTCATAGGGTTTTTTTTGTTGCTTTTGTTAGCTGAATGCCATCAGCTAATGGTCCACTTGGTGGTGAATTCTCATTGTGCAGTATTTCCTCCCACCAAGCCGACAGGACTCTTGTAATAGCACAGCACTTATTACAAGTAAAGGCATCCAAATCTGTGTTTTCTACCAAAATCTCTCACTTGCTGGCTGATAGTGTCACTGGGAGAATGTCCCTGTAATCACACACAGTCAAAGGGAAATGGAAAACTGCATGAGTCCACAGTGCTTCCTCCTTTAGGAGGGTTCAGAATATGAACCTGGTGAACTTCAGGTACAAAAGAGAAAAAAGAAGAAGGAAGCTGGAGTCTCTAATGAAAGACATTTAAATTCCAGTTCATGCTTTGTATCCTGATCGATTGAGTATTTCAGTCAATCAGATCCAAACTTTTTTTTTTTTTTTTTTTTTTTTTTTTCCAGCAGCTCCTAGGGTATCGTGAAATGAATAAGTTCTGAATTCGGTGCTTCCGCAATACAAGCTTCACAAATATTGCCTTCACTAACAGGGTGCACTTAATGCAGTAGTTTGATTACTTACTTTCTGTTGTGCCCCATTCCTAAATGAGCTAAGTCTGACCCATACTCTCACCAGGCTTGTGGTTCAAAAATTCACAACATTGATTCTTTGAATTTCATTCTGACTGACATCAGGGTGAAAAACACACAAAACAACAAAAACAAACAAAAATGTAGTTCAATATTAAATGAATAAGATAGCTAGTATATTGATAGTATTTTGATGATTTTGTGACAGTGACATCAATAATCTCTGACTGAATTTTACCCTGTTCTTAGCAGAGAATGCTGAGCTATATACCTAATTGGAAGGCAGTCCATCGTTTGGCCCTAGTTACTGCCAGCTATCTCCATGTGGGGAGCAAAGGAATAGAAATGTAATTTCTTCCTACTTATTTATATTGTTGCATTTCAGAAAATACTAAATATTTCTTTGAGATTTTCCCCTCTACCTGTTTTTTGTTTCTTTTGTATGTTTGTAAGTTTGTTTGTACATTTGTACTTTTTTTTGTACGTTTTGTATGCTTGTGTTTGGGAAGGGAGATTTTTGGTTATGCTACACTGTTTTGCACTCCAGTCCCAGTGGCTAGACTTTACTGTGTTAAATATTAGTGGTGATAATTATGAAAGTAGTGGAAAACACTTGCATACTTAGTAAGCCACAACAGTCTTGGCAAGTAGTAGTTGTGTTTTATCTTTCTTAAAACTAGACTATGTTTTCTAATATGGCATATTACAATTTACTTCTGTAATCCCATCTAAGAACTGGGTTAAACGAATGACAAAAGAAAGGTCTCTTCCTTAAAAAAAAAAAAAAAAAAAAAAAAAAAAAAAAAGCAAGCACGGAAAATAAATATGAAACAAACTAAGAAAACAAAATCAAAAACAGGCAACAGAGACATACTTGTGTTTGGTTCCAAGTGTAACGTTGTGATATTGACGTGCTTTTCTGCTCATTTGTTTAGACAAGACCAAGTTCTTTTAGGCTAAATTCTCTCTCATACACATAAAACAATGACATCTAAGTGTATGAGGGGTCTAATAGAATGGTTAATCTATTTCTGAAGTAATATTTTAATTGTCATAAGTGAAAGTGCCAAATTTATTGCTCTGGACTTTCATTTATTGCTCATATCGTGCATTTCACTTGTAGCAGAAAAAACATCTCTTGATCCCACCACATGAGATCTGTATGAAAGGTTTGCAAGCTGTGAATAAGCAAGTTGTGATTGCTGATGCTTGTAAGGTAGGAAAAGAGTAAGGAAGAGCAGAAGGATTTGGAAGCCTTTAAGTGGGAGAATCAGACTATTATCCCCTCATCAGTTAGTTAATCAGAACATAGAGAACTTGTTCTGTATGACTGTAGGGCAGCTATAATTCACTTCTGCAGCACTAGGAGTTGCATAGAACCACCACCAATGCATGTGTGCACAAGACAAAAGACCCAGATGAACTCTAAGTGTCAACAAAGCTGAGAAAAGGTTTAGCTCACAGAATGCTCCCTTCACACGTGCATATGCATATTCATATAGAGCAGTTCCTCAGCAACTCGATCAAAACACAGGGGTGTTAAAAAACAGAGTGGTAGAGCTTGCTATAGATGGAATGCTTCCTGAGAGGGTGCAATTCTTCCCAAACTGGAGATAGAAGATAGTGATGGAAGTCCCTGATGTGTGCTTCTCTCTGGCCGCAATGAGAGGAGTCCTCTAGCTCTGTGACCACAGAGGATGTCGTTCCACTCTCCCTGGACATGAGAAATGTATCCATTTTTATTCTGGTGTTGTCCTTCTTCCACTCACAGACATCCATGTTTCAGTTAGCTGTCTTGTGCTGTCCACCTTGTACATGTCTCCTGGAATGCTTTCTCTCCTGCACAGATAGCTCTTGGCCATCTTGTTAAATGGTTTCTTCAAGCTCTGGAGAAGGTTTCCATACATGACCGATTGGAGGACCTGATTAGTGGCCTAGTGTTGCAACATGCAGCAGTGTGGCCTGGACCATATCACCTAGCAGGGTATGTGCATTTGGACTCAGCACTTTAGGCCTTCACAGATGTGAGCTCTCCAGATACCATGAGCACGTGTCTCACAGCACACTGTAATATTAAAGGTTTTCCCTTGATGTCACAGCTGAGTAAGTTAATTGTGGCTTTAGACTCTTAAAGACCTAAAGACTGTGGGATACAAGGAATGCAGGTAACAATGTGTATGTGTATGAGAGACATTTTAAACTTGCATTTTCTTATTCATTCCTTTCCAATCTTTTCCTGACTTCTCATTTTTCTGTCCCCTTGATAACTGTGTATATATAGAGAGAAACATATATACATATGTTTGTACAGGTATGTATATATTTGTGTGGATATTTTGCAGCCCAGAAAGCCAACTGTATCCTGGGATGCATCAAAAGAAGCATGGCCAGCAGATTGAGGGAAGTGATTCTCCCCCTCTACTCTACTCTTGTGAGACCCCACCTGGAGTACTGCTTTCAGCTCTGGGGCCCTCAGTATAAGAAAGATACGGATCTATTAGAGTGAGTCCAGAGGAGGGCCATGAAGATGATCAGAGGGCTGGAGCACCTCTCCGATGAAAACAGGCTGAGGGAGTTGGGGTTGTTCATCCTGGAGAAGAAAAGTTTCCAGGGAGACCTTATAGAGGCCTTCCAGTACCTAAAGGGGGTCTACAGGAAAGCTGGAGAGGGACTCTCCAGTAATGTTTTAAAACTGAAAGAGGGTAAGTATATATAGATTAGATATAAGGAAGAAATTCTTTAGTCAGAGTCACTGGAACAGGTTGCCCAGGGAAGCTGTGGATGCCCCATCACTGGTAGTGTTCAAGGCCAGGTTGGGTAGGGTTTGAGCAACCTAGTCTAGTGGAAGTTGTCCATGCCCATGGCAGGGGGTTGGAATTAGATGATCTCTAAGGTTCCATCCAACCCAAACAGCTTTAGTTTTCTATGATTCTATGAACTTGATCTTCCCTTTCTGTTGACCTCACATGAAAAATTCATGTGTAATTTGTCTCTTTACTTAAAATCTCTGAACTAGAATGTTAAGTATTAAAAAATGTTAAAGTTTGCTCAGATATTTTCTCCATACCGATGGTTCCATCTACGAAGAAAATGGCGCCAGCAATCTCAAATATTATCATCCTTAAAATGAAGTTAAATATATATTCCATATCCATTATGGAATCCCATTACTAATTAAAGTGTTGTTGAAGCTTTCCTTTTCCAAGAGTCTAAGAAAGTAAAATCTATAAAATTTAAGGCAAATTCTTCACAAAAAAAAGTATAATGTATCCCAAAGGGTGACTATTCTTCTCAAGAAATCCATCAAAACCATATGTACTGGTTTGTTTTTTGTTGTTGTTGGTGGTGGTTGGTTTGTTTGTTTGTTTTGTTAGCATATGAAAACTGGTAAAAATAGCAAATAAATATTCAAAAGAAGCTAAAATTCAAGCAATAATTGCCTATAATGAATAAAAAGAATGCCACCTATGAAATCAGTAATACCAAAATAAGATAGGTATAATATTAACCATATCAAATGTGTGAATTTTAAACACACTGTCAGAACTCTGGTCTGCCCTCTTTAAATAACATAGTCTTTGTAATGCAAGCTTACATTTAAAATAAATAAATAAATAAATATAACTGTCTTTGTAACAGTATTAAGCATGGCAGCCAGGAAAAAAAAAAAAAAGGTTGCATGTTAAAATTTTTCCTTATTCTCTTCTTTTGCAAATCTCTTTTCCCTTGGTAAAGAATAGTTTGTCCATGCTGATATAGAATAACCTTTGCAAGTCATTCTGTTGGGAAGTCACATTTTTGTTCAATGTTTGAATGTGAGCAATTTATCAGTCTAGATCTTGCAAGGATTAAAGAGTGGAAACACAGAGCATGCAGAGCAGTCTGTCATCACAAATAAAACTGGCATAGAGCTTTTGGCTCTGAAAGCCTCAAGAAAATGGTATCCTTTTTCACAAGATGTAATGTACTCTACACTATATTGATTTTATTTCTCTCTGCTAGAGGATGATACGCAGCAGGAGCTCATGCATACTATAGGCACCTCTTAAGGGTTTTTATGAACTTCTCTAGGACCTTTGTTTAGTAACATCAGCATGATAACAATAGCATCCCAATTGGTACCTCAGGTCCTATAGAGATTGCAAGAGAATATCTTTTTTGTGACATAACCTGTGAAACACCAATGTTGTATCCATGCTAATAAGTTGATAGAGAGCAGTGAGCACTCCCTGTGATGAGCAGCTGGGTTGGAAGTATTAGAAAGATCTTCTTACTCTTTCATTTATTTCTTGATTCCTCCTATTCTGAGATATTGTAGACAAAATCACCCATGAAGACACATCCCATAAGACTGATACCTCTAATAAACTCTTCAGCATGCTCTGCTGAAAACGAATAAAATAAATAAATAAATAAATAAATGATAAACATATAAACTCTTTGTACCTAGAGCTACCTGCATTGGCTTTGTTTTCACTCTTCTGAGCTTTAAGCGGCCTCAGTTTGTTGTTTTGAGATGTCTGATTGCAGATGCACCTCATTACTTCTTGACTGGCAACATTTCTTCAGTTGAATCAAAAAAATGTTGGCTAGAAAAACGTCACTCCTCTAGCAGATTGAATTCTGGTGCTCCATTGGAATGATTTCACTTGGGGGCCTCTGAGGTTGTAAATGGTGTCCCATAATGAGCTATTAAATTGCCTATATTTCCCAAAAGAAGATGAAAGATATTTCTGATATTTTCTCTATGCACATACATTTGACTGTGTATGATTGCAGGCTTTTGTTATCTAGAGGCATCAGTTTCTACTTTGTTGCTAGCCTTCTGTAAAATGTACTGCACTGCTGACCCTACCTGCAGAGCTCCTAGATAAAACTCAGTGGTCTTTTTACTTTCAACTTTACTGATATGTATATATTTATTTTATGTATAATTCGTGCTGGTACTTATAAACACACATGAAGTAAATATGTACACCCAAAAAGGGTTTAAACAAAAAATTCCAAATGACGTGAATTCATCTGCATATATAAAAATGAAACAAAAATTCAAGCTGAAAATGATCTGACCATTGAAATCTTTGTAAAATTATTTCTTTTTTTTTCCTTAGAAAGATGTGGAAAAGCAGATATACTACTAAATGAGAATGTTCTTTAGTAAGGGTAATATAAGAAGGAGAAAAAAGAGGGATCAGTGATTCATTAGAAATTATTTTTCTTTCTTAAGAAATATGAAAAGAGAAAGTAAAAGAAAACATAGTAAAATCTCATTTACTCTTAGGAAGCATAGGCTTGTCAAGAATATTATCATCAGGATTTGAATTTCCTTCCATGGTTAACTGGATTTTTTATTTTATTTTTTTTTATTTTCAAACATATTTTGAGGGCAAGGTAAGCAAGTTTGTTGTCTATTTTAGAAAATATAAAGGAGGAAACAGTAAAATATGCACACATCATTATGCTTTGTTATTTATGAATTATTATTTCATTTTCTCATGCTTAAAAAATCTTATTTGTAAGAATATTTGTAACTAGGAGTAAAAATTATGAAAGATTATGTGACAGATACATATTTTTCATGTCTTAAGCAGATCGTAAAAAAAAAATAGCATCAAAAAGTTTAATTTAGTGATGTCTTTTAATGTCTAGTGATGTCTTTTAATGCTTAATTCTGAAATAACAACACCTGTATCAAAACCAGAAAACTGTCACTCACAACTCACAGTTGGTGAGGATGGTACAGAAAAATGCTTTTTTTTTTTTTTTTTTTTTTTTTTTTTTTTTTTTTTGTGGATAATCTCCCAAAATACAAAATATGATGGTTTTCCCAACTAAACTTTCTTTGAGGTTCTAGAGGCAGTCATGGTAAGGACAATTGAACAATTGATGTTTCCCCAGCAGAACAAGTTTCCAAGAGCTAGAACAGTTTTTATATCACAATAAAGGAAATTTTTCAAACTGATGAACTGGAGGAAAAAACGCGTATGGACAGAGTACTACGTATAATTCCATTAGTTTTAAATTGTTTAGGTTTTGACTGTTCATAAACAGTTCTTATTCACCATAGTCTCTAATGTATGGTCAATTTGAACCAGATCTAAAGCTCAGAGGTTTCTATAAAAGTATCTAAATTGTATGTTTGTGTTGTGGTTTAACCTGGCCAGCAGCTAAGCACCACACAGCCATTCGCTCACCCTCCCCTCCCCCAACCTTTGTGGTGGGGTGGGGGAGAGAATGAGAAAAAAAAAAAAAAAGTAAATCTTGTGGGTTGACAGTTTATTAGGACAGAAAAGAAATTAATAATAATAATTAATAATAATGTACAAAACAAGTGATGTACGATGCAATTGCTCACCACACACTGACCCACCAGCCTATCCCTGGTCCTCTCCCACCCTGGCTACCCACCCCATATTAATTGCTCAGCACGTGTCATATGGTATGGAATATCCCTTTGGCTAGTTCAGGTCAGCTGTCTTGGTTCTGTCCCCTCCCAGCTCCTTGTGTACCCCCAGCCTCCTCACTGGCAGGGTGGTGTGAGAAGCTGAGAAATCCTTGGTTTAGGGTAAGTACTGTTCTGCAACAATTAAAACATCAGTGTGATATCAACATTATTCTCATTCTAAATCCAAAACACAGCATCATACCAGCTACTAGGAGGAAAATTAACTCTATCCTAGCCTAAACCAGGACAATTTGACCATTAAAAAAAAAAAAAAAAAACTCTACACGCAAGCCTTCCGACTCAGAAGGTTATTTGAAAATGTTTATTTCTTACACAGAGTTTCATTTTAGCAAGTTGACATTTTCTAATTTTTTTTCTGAATTACTTCAGAAGCTACAGAATTAGTTTCAACCGTATTTCTTGAAGAGATCAGGATGGCATATCCGCATTCTTGTTCACAAGGAATGCCACTGAGCTGCAGCAAGACTTACTTATCATTCATTCATATTCAGGGGTTGTACTTCTGACCTGCAAGCAGGACTATTCATTGACATCAATACAGAACTCTTAGCAATCTGCTGACTTCCAGTGCTGACAGCAATGGTTGCTACTGTTACCTGTGTGAACCTGATGTACTAATTTCCCTAAATAATAGCAGGCAGTCTCTAACCTTGAGCTCAGACTCAGCACCTGGTTAGATATTAGGGAAATAGCACAAAAGGAAAACTTTTTCAAAAAGACCATGTTTTAAAGATGCTTGACACTGGTGCAAATGTTATGTCACTTGTCTGAACATCCTAGGGTCTTCAAAAGCAATGTCAGAGTACACAAGGCTGCATAAAAATGCATTTTTATTGTGCATTTTTAGTCTTGCATTTTTAGTCTTTCATCTCTATAATGTTACTACTAAGGACACTGCATCCGTTATACCTCGGCATGACAGTTAGATCACAAGAGACAGTAAAACATGAGTGGAGCAGAAGTTGCACAATTAGAGAGAAAAAAGATGGTTTCCACCCCATAAAATGCTGGAGTAAGATTTTCTTAATCTCACTGAGAAGAACCTTCCTTTGAGTAAATGCTATTACTTCACACACTAGAAAATATGTGAATTTCTACCTGCTCAAGATCTAAAAATAAAAGTATATATGTTATGTATGTAAATATAAGTACATCTATGAATATGTGCGTATATTATTTTTATATATATTCACGTTTTTTGTTTGTTTTTTATTATTTTTATTTTTATATCCATACCACATCATAATTAGTTACTATCCTGCAAAATTAATTTAGGTACAATATACAATTATTATTATGGAATTTAATGCTCATCCTATCCCATTAGAATAGCCAGCCATTTGGACATTATTTATCCCTCTTGCAGAGTCTATTCAATGAGCCCCCATTCCCACCCATCACTACCTACCTGTCAGTTCCAGCTAACAGACACACCACTCTACACATGCTCACTGAGAAACTCAGAATTTTTCACAATCTACCAAATAGCCTGAAGTGAAAGACAAACACGATGCCTGAAGCTATATTGCTTGATTAACACTGAATAGTTCTTTAAAGTGATCACATGAACTTTAATCTGAAAGATTGCTTTGAATTGTTAAGGGTGGAATCTGTTGCTATGAGAGTTGTCAAACAACTGTGGTGAATTTAATGTGTAATAGATGATAACCTTTGTCGGTTTTAATATTGAATTCCATGTTACTGATCCCAGTAAATAATCCCTACTTTCCCCTAGCGAATAACTGCTATATCCCAAAGCCCTGCACAGTACGCAAAGACATTTTAGCAGAGTGTTTTTCATGTAAAGCACACATACTGTATAGATCTGACCTCATCACTGGTTGCCTCAGGCTATCTCCTGTATACCGTCTGTTTTCTTGATTTTCTCCTGAGGTTGTCATTATCTAAGGTTTGTAAATATTTCAGAAATTTGAGACTTGTATGCCAATTGCAAATGCCATATTGCTACCATACTGAAATTTCAGTAGCATTCAGACATCACACTACTTTTGTTTTTCTCTATTTTCTCTATTTTATTTCAAAATGATTCAAATTCTATAATGGGTGATTTAGCTGTAATTGAAATTACAATCTACTTACAGTCATTTTAACCAAAAGACTTCAGATAGACATAGTTTTGATCTCAGTTAACAAATAAACAATATATGTTATTACTTTATATTGTACTATTTTCTATTTGTCAAAGTGCAATATAGATTTTATGGCTATTTTATGTGAGTTTATGCATGAAGCTCGGGTGTTTAGAAACAGCTGACCTCTCCTTTGAAGGGAAAAATGAAGAACAAAAAATGAAAACCCTTTTGTCCTTAAAAAAAAAAAAAAAAAAAACAGATGCAAGAATGTACTATGGATGATAAAGGACACATGTACTTGAAACAGATTAAAAGTACAAAACTGATTCCTTTCCAGAATCTTAATCTATATAAATTTCTTTGTATTAAAGCAGCCATCATTTACCAAATATATCTGTTTTTATATAATTGTGTGCATATGCTTAGCAAAGTGTCTTGCATAAAGCAAAAAGATACAGAAACCCTACAAAAGCTACTTTGAAACTCATGTGCCATGAATTTTGGCAACATTATGACTGCATTTATTTTTTGTAAATATACTCCAATTTTTATAACAGATCCTGCATTCATTACAACAATAATTTACTCTGATATTACATTAGTATCCAATTTTCATATCAGATTCTTCATTCTTATATAATTTGCTCCAGTATTAACTTACTATCCATATCTGCCTACATTATTCTACTTTTGTTGTTGTCTTCAATAAACTTCTTTGTAACATTTATTATGCTAAGACTGTGATGATACACCACCAAATGGGATAAAGGAAAGAATGTATAGTGTAAAAAAGATATATGGTGAAGATAGGTGGGCTTAAAGCAGTTGATGGATTTTTAAAATCCTGCTAAATATTATAGAATTATTTTATTAAATCATTTATATTAGGATCAGAAAGTTCATTTGTTTTGCACTAATACAAGCTTTGCAGATAACATGGTGAATTCCTGGAAATTTTGGTTAGCATGTTTTTTACATCCAGTCATGTGGATTTATATACTTTATATTAAAGATTCAGAAGTGGAGGCAATAATTTGTAAATGACATGAGAAAAAGGAATCACAGTATATTTTCTTTTCAAAATATTTAGTGTCTACAATTCATCTGTGAACCGAGTAAATCATGGCTTCTTCAAGTGCAAGGATCGAAACCAATTACCATTAGTGACCATCGGGTGCAGGCGATCCTTTCTGTCCTGTTGCCTGAATCTCAATGATCTCCCAAGTGTGCCCATGCAATTTAACAGGAAGATCAATACACCGCGGCAGTTAGCAGCAGCTCTCTTGAAGTGCTTCACAAAACATGCTACATTTCTCTACCGAATAAATGTCAAAACATTCCAACAGCTACAATTCTTGGGAGAAATTGTTCTTGTGAAACATTATTGACATACTTTAACCCACATTTCCCGCTGCTCTCCAGCTTCCTACAGGCCAGTCAATTCTGATTTGGCAAGAGCCACATCGACACGTGTCCCCTGCTGACTTTGTCTGTAGGCATGAAAGATATCACGATGCGGTGCTGAAGTCCTAGGTGTCAGGGGTCAGTGGTCTAGCTCTGACCCAAGGTCAAGGTGACAATAACCTGTCTCTTGGGACTTGTCTTCATCTCTAATATGGCCTTGGAAGCAATCAATATCATTACAGAGGTTGCTTTTCTAACAGACAGTACCACCTGACCTAAGCATTTCAAGACTATGACTTGCAAGCCTTGCTGCTTGAAAATGTCTTCATTTTCTCATTATACAGCAAAACATCTGTATTAGATCTGGCACTGGCTTTGTTTCATTTGTTTAATGTGGAAAATTAAATTGATTCTTTTCACTTTTTAATGGCTTTCTGCAACCAGGATGAGTTATCTGAACTCTCCTGCTCTTTTCTTGTACGCAGCAGAGGTGTTATACATCACTCAGTACTTTCTCCCAGCACCCAGTATCTATATTAGAAGCAGGATTTCTTTTTTGTTTTTGTTTTTCTTGCTCCCCTTCCTCTTTATTCTTCTAGTAACCATTTTCTTCTTTATTTCTTTCTAGCTTTCAGAATAAGAAATCTGACTGCTCCATCTATAAGCTGGATATATATACATATGCACATATATAACCACCCTCAAACATATCTATAAAAATACAAATAAAATGCAACATCCTTACCAACTTTGTCTAGCCATGGAGGGTTAGTGCATTGTATGAAGTAATTACACACACGAACAAGTTGATAACCACTGAGATAGCCAGTTTTATCACCTGTTTACAAGAGCTATAGTAATTTCCAATGTAACAAGATGTTGCCGTCTTCAGAAAACTCGGCCTTGATGCTTCAGTAAAAAAAAGTCAATAGTTAAGAGTTCTTATGTTTTGTGTGTGTTTTCTTTTTGCAAGAAAAAAATGCCAAACCAAAGCAATCTGTAGCAGTTCTAAGTATTTTTTTTTAGAAATTATACATGTTTCTATTGGTTGAAAAGTGGAAAAAATGCTAACAGATTGAGAATCACATGCAACTAAAACATTGAAGGAAGGAGAAGAACCCACTCATATTGTGTCTTCAGAATGATTCAGCTATCTCATTATATCAACTAAAAACTGGGCTTCAGATTTCCCCTTAATGCAGCTGATGGTTAAGAAAGGAAACAGAGATTAATCTAGCCAAGAAGATCAAGGTCTCCTTAAATCATCTAGGTATGGAGCTCTCTTTTGTACTACATATATTGCTAGACAAAACCAAACCAAAATAAAAGAGAAAAAAAATCCAAGCCCATAAATGTTGCTTTAGATGTGAGGTGTAGACAGACTAATAAGTCCGTAAGGTATCTAGCACACTTTTGAGGTCTTTTAGTACAAAAACGCTTTGCAAAGGAGAGAGAGAGATTTTTTCCATGTGGTCCTCTGTTCATCAGCACATGGTAAGAAAGTGTACAATTAGGCTGTTTCTATGGCTTAGTCTCAAGCATAAGCTTGACTCTCAGTTTTATTTATAGTCAATTAACTGTCCAGATGAAATTTAGTTGATAACTCCAGGTTAGAAAATACAACTTCGACATCATCAGTTCCCAGATACAGAGAGGAGCCCAGGCAGAAGCTGGAGAGATGGGCTTCCCTCTTTCCTCTTCTGTTTCCTTCTGTTTATCCTTTCATATCTGATTCTGTCCTCTGGTGTATTAGGCCAATAAGGTACTTTTATTCAAGCTGCAGCTGAGTGTCAACATTCCCAAATTTATGCCTTTGTAAAGGAGAAAAGAGTTGGGTTTTTGTCCTCCATAGCAGCTCACAGCGGCATTATAATCTCCAGGTCCTGTCATTGCCATTGGGAGAATTTAAAAGAGAAAAAAAGCGCTAGTAAGCTCTTAGGTAACTGTGTGTGAAAGCTGCCCCAAGTCATTCCTGAATAAGAATATATCTGTAGAGGAAAAGTTGAAATACTAGAGGTACAGCAAAATTACTTGAAATCTGCAGTACTCAAGCATTAGCCTACAAGCACTAGCAAGATGTGGAGAGGCCTGGCTGATAATCATCTCAGCTGTCAGTGTTTCCTCTTTCTCACATCTCCTGCTTGGATAAGACTTCAGTGACTTTTGCATGCAGAGCTGTGGCAAGCATGTTCTGTGCAGCCTGTGCTCAGCATCTCACAATGGCAGAGATCCCCTTCCTTGTTTACCTGTCACACAGCATTTTTCCACACACAAAGCAGTATAACAAGGTGAAAAGAAAAAGAACTTATAATCAGAGTTGCAATAGAAATCATATAGCTAGGATGTCATATTTTAACAGGGGTCCTACATGGAAGAGTTTGCACAGATGCTCTGTTCCTTGGATCACAGAACTTGTGGGCTGCCTTTACCTACCTCAGCCTTTTGTACTGACTCTCCTAGACATTCAGCAGCTGAAGAAGTATGTGACCAAATTTCTGCTTTCTGGACCTTGCAGCACCTCAACCACAGCCTTTTGGAGCTCTCTGTTTGGTCCATTTGATGGTATAGCTTCAACTGAGCTTACTTTGCACAAAATAATAGCTGCTAGCAGAACATGGTAAGTCTTAACCCTACTTTAGGCTAGTCCTACAAAGACACAGATGCCTATGGAAAGTACAGTAATGTGAAAATCCAATTCCTCCTTTTCTCCATTTATACCTGATTATTAAAAAGCTGTCCAACATAATTTATTGCTTTTTATTTTAGAAACTTCCATTGCACCACTAGTAAGGTATGCTACAGGTTTTTCTCTTCTCTGAAGTAAATGCTGCTGTTTTCATTATTGTTCAGATCTATTTTTCTATGCATTTTCTATCCAGATCTGGCAGGACTTAAGATGCTAACTCAGGAGAGACAGAGAGACACAGAGAGAGTCAGAGAGAGAGAGAGTTTTTCTCTCTCCCCCCCCCTCAG
This sequence comes from Cygnus olor, assembly GCF_009769625.2. Classification (NCBI taxonomy): domain Eukaryota; kingdom Metazoa; phylum Chordata; class Aves; order Anseriformes; family Anatidae; genus Cygnus; species Cygnus olor. The sequence continues at coordinate 142,322,152 of NC_049169.1, read as the reverse complement.
TACACACACACAATTTTAGATTAAAGAACTGGTGTCCTTCCATTGAAAGAGACCTTAAGATATTCCTGTCTTTTCAGACCATTCCTGTCTTTTCAGACCATTTCAGAACAAAATATGTTTTAATTGGGAACCTATATAAGTTGGTAGATATAAGTGCAATTGTAGGACATATATAAAGGCACTTCAATATGCAGTAAAATCAGGTAGCAACAGCAGGTTCATGTTCACAGAGAAATCTGGATCATCAAATAAATTGATCTGTAATGACAATTCTATATATTGAGAACAATTTTTTTAGAGAGAGAAAGAGAGGAAGCTGTCAGTGGAAAGGCTGAAAAAGAAAACGATTTGATAAAGGTTTCTGCTTTTTCCAAGTGATGTTTGTTGCTGACCTAGCAGCAGGGTATTTTACACTGCCTCCTGGAATATTATGTGGTGAGGGCATTTTTGCATTCTCCTTATAAACTGTTTGCCACATAACAACACCAACAAAAAAAAGCAGAATATATATAGATACATATGTTCAGTATTTCTTTAAGTATATATATCTTTAAGTCTCAGAGAGTAAATCAAATGTAACAAACATTCTCAGCAACTCTCTCTTTCTCCTCTGCCTTGTAGTACTGCTGGAAACAGTGAATTTAACTGTGGTAAGGAATGGATATCTCCTCACAGCATTAGCTGGAAGAATGATATTATCTGTTTTAGCATTCTCGTCATATATTTCACTCTCAAGTCTGGTTGGGAATGTGTCTCCTTATTAGAACCATCATCATTTGTATTTTAAAACTAAAGTAGTTTAGTTTTAGAATCTAAGAAGTTACTGAGACATCCAGAGTTAAGCTCCATTAAACTCTTTGACCTAAACCCTATGAACAGACATTAGTTCAGCAGGAAGAACATTATTGTGCCAGCACACAGTGTGAGTACAAATCCTCTTCCCCTTCTGCTTTCCCGCCTCCTGCCCCCTAAAGTATTATGTTTTATATGAAAAAGCAGAGAACTATGTGAGGCCCTAATGGATTATCAAATGAAATATGATCGCCAATGGTTATGTGTTATAGTTAATGTTTCATTAGTTGCAGTAAGATCAGACAAAAGGGTTGGATTTACTCAGTGGTTTTCTAACTTCTACTCAGTTCTGCAGAAAATCATTATTAAATTATTTACCTTCTTACTTTTCAGTGTCAAGTTGTTTTCATCTTTCTAGCTTCTCTTGTCTTTTGTAACCTTCCTCTGCCCCATCTTCCTTACAGAAACTGATTTATTTTTTTTTTTTTTTATGGAAGACAGTGGATGGAATAGGGAATGAACGAAATGGTTCACGTGAAGGAGATTGCTGTCCCTCTGATAGTGGGCTACATAGGCTAGAATGACCCTGATGTCATAAATCTTGCTCAGAAAAGGGTAAGGTGTTTAATTCTGATTTTCCTGTGTTAGTTATTGGTGAAGAGTTTTACCACTGCCTCGTGTCTGTGGGAACCAAGTGTGGAAGCTGCTATTACAGTATCTCTTTCTTTTCACAAATCCATACAATATTTAAGGAAAGATGATCTTGGTTCATTCCACAGCTGAAGTGAACAACACTGTATTTTGTGTTAGCCAGTTACACAAACACCTAGCTTTCTTGTCCTTCTTTGGCAATTCACATTATTTCTGACATTAGCACCAACCAATTTAATCCTCTTGAACTCACAGTGGCAAAAATTCAGACTTCACCATCCAAACTGAATCTACATCCATCCCAAGTGATAGGTATGACAATTCTTTGTCTGGTATTTCCATGCTGGAAGGATTAGTAGGTACAGACTGATGATCCCTAAAATAAATAGTTGTGCATTCACTGTCTACACCTTGAAGAACAGATAATTCTTCTACTGTGCCAGTGACACCAGGAGATGTCTGTACTCATGCAGTCTACTACTCAAGCAGAGGATTTCTGAGGAAATTAAACTTCCACATTATGTTTTTATCCCATATTAAAAGGCATTATACAATTATTACAACTGCACTTCCGTGGATCTATTACAGGTTGAAAAATGACTTCAGTTACAGGACTTTTCTTCTGTGGCTCTTAAATGAGGTTTGTGCCTGATTTTGATATAAACTTCTCCAACATCACTGCCAGCAGGAGCTTCCTATTCTGTGAAGTAGAGATGCCACAGTGAATCTCGGGAAAAGAAATCTGCACCCTGACCTGCATCCCCCTGTTTTTAATCAGGTCCAGAGTATTTGGAACTTTGTTCATTTGTGCTTGGCAGTTTCTTATAAACTTATTTTTGAAGTCAGCAGTTGTGCTTCTCTATAAAATGCAGAATTTCAGAATTTGAGACTTATCACCTACAAGCTCAATAATAGCCTGCCCTTTGAAATATCACCTTGTTCTGGATACTAAAATTTAATACTTTACTTCAATCAGAAGGGACATTGGCCTATGATGTTGTCAAGACCCATGATATAACAGATGCAGAAAGGCTGACAACAAAACAGCATGTTACTTGTAAAATCAAGCAAAGCACTTTTCCCTTTAAAAAGAACTAAGACAGCAGGTATTTTTTTCCTCTTCTCTTTTAACAGTTTTGAAAGTATGCTCAAATATTGTTTGATTGGTTGCATAACTTGCATAGCTTTCTTCACTGTGGAAGACCATCTAGAAATGCTTTCCATGTCATTATTCCTAAAAAATCTTCGTTGAGATTAGCTGATTGTTTTTCAGAACATCTAGCTGTTCAACACTGATCAGTAGGTAGAATTATAGGCAGGTAGAATAATTTTTAATATATCATCATTTGAAGTAATTGTCCAGTGTGATGCTTTTTTCAGGATTTTCTTTTCTATGGCAACTGTCTTGGTTATCACAGGTTGAACACATTTCTGCATTATTTTTATGAGCACTTTTCTTAATCCATTCAGTTAGTAATGTTCCACTCCAGTGGTGGTGACTACAGTTGCTTTAGCAAAACGATGAGGTCACAGACATTTGCTACTGACCTCAGCAAAATAATCAGTTAATCAATTGAGAGGAGAAAAGAACAGTTCTATACTCATCACCATAGTGTTTAACTGTCATATACAAAATGAGAGTCACATCAATTAGCTTTGTCTATTCTCTCTCTCTCCACTCGTCCTCAAGACTGAGTTTCAATGATCTCCTTCAGGTGTATTATTCCCTGTAGGTTAAATCCGTGATGTTCAGTTTGTCGGAGTCATTCCTTATTGCTCTGAGTATGACACAAACTTCATTTTGCAATTGTATTTACCAAATAGAATTATCCGAGTACAATCCACAACCTGTGCATGACATCAGGTCCTTAACTCCATACCCACAGGGAAGTAATGTCAGTATCTTGGCTGAGCTGGGAGCTACACCGAGAAGGCAGGAAGGAGACCTTGTTTATGGAGATTTTAAAGTTCTAAGAAGGATCCCCTGGGCAACTCTAAATCTGCACTTTGTGGCTTTGTGCTGTAATTCTTAATGCAAAAAGCTTAAAGAAAAAAAAAAAAAAAAAGCCATGGGTGGAGGGTGGCACTAAAGCCTGCCTAGCCTGGACCAGGTTGTCCTTTCCCAGTAAATACTTTCCAGACCCTGATAAAACAGTTAATGCAGTTAATGAACTTACCTGTATGTCAGCCGAGTGTTTCTGCCCAGCACATGTACAGCTTCCAGCTTTCAGTGAGCTCCCATTTATACTGGATTATACAGCCAGATAAGAGGAGTGAAAAGCAGGTCAAGCAACTTGCCTGCGGTCACACAGCAAGTGAGTGGCTTAACTTCTATCCGATGGTGATTAAACCTCCATTAAAAATACAGAAAATTCAGAGGGCTGGAAAAATAACATAAATGCTTAAAAGTACAAAAAGGGACTGTTCAGAAACCCAAACAATCTTTGCTTTGCCCCTGCAGCACTAAGCATTTCCTGTTTCAGTTCTTTATTCTTTCATACCTAAATCACAGGTGGTATTATTTTTGGATCAAGACCTTTTTCTTTGGCCTTTCAGAAGTCTGCAGTCTCTGGCTATTGAAACCTGAAATCTGAAGAAACCTGTATACTTGTACAAACTGCAGGTGGAGTACTGAAAATGTGCATAGGGATATTGGATTTCTGATTGCTTTAATACCTACTGTCTTTGGTACTATATGTGATGCTTCATCAACATGCTCACCTTTGCTTTCTTCTAGTAGGTGCTATAATTTAACAATCTGGTTTTAGGGGTTAGGAAGTTTGTGTACGTAAGTACACTAACTCTGTGTTTAATGACACTTGTATAAATGGTAGCACCTGGAGTCTTCAGCTCAGTTTCAGCAAAGTACTTAAGCACATGCCTAGCTTAAAGCAAGCGAGCAGTCCCATTGAAGTTAATTAGACTTCCCTTGTACTTAAAGTTAGGCATGTGCTTAAGTACCTTGCTGCATTAAGACCTTAATGAAGATTGGGGTATAACTGCCTTTGTTGCAGTGTGTGTAATGTGAGTCATTTAGTGTATTCAGTTTGGAGCTCGGAATACAGTAAAGAAAAACAGAGTGAGTACAAACACAGTAAGGTTAGGATATAGCCTTCTAGATGTTGTGGTCACTGTTCACACTCAGCTGCTTATTTTAGGTAATGGTGTCTCTCAGGGGCTTGTTCCCTTTTTTTTTTATTATTATTATTTTTTCCTGCAGGCAGCAGGACTCACAAGTAAAGCGTCTTTGTTGTGGTTTAGGATTTTAGGTACCAATATTGATAGAGAGATATTGATTTCAAAAAGGTCTCTCCTGGCTGTTTTAAGGATATGCACGTGAATGTTAACATCTTTTCCCTGGGGAACTGGATCTGAAGCCTTCTGAAGTCAATGGGAAGGCTCTCATCAGCTTTAATGGGCTTCAGATAAGGTCCTTGGGAGGTGAGAGAATATCTTTGAGATCTGTGCTTTATATCTCAGCCAGAAGCCAGGAGCAGACTGCCCCTCAACACTAGAGAGAAGAGCTGGATGAGGAAGGGGGTGGGGAAGAGGGTGCAGATACACTTCAGACTGAGCAGTTCCTCAAATTGCCACTACTCATTTTTGTAGCACCTATCAATAACTTGATCTGTGGAGATATCTCACCGAAGAAATGACCCAGTCCCAAACTAACTCATGAGGTCTGTGTGGATCACAGTGTAAGGTGATATAGCTTCAGGCTGTTTGAACCTGAAAACTTTGTTCTTTGTCATTTGCTGTAAATACAGAGATACTGGCTCCAGCTTTTTGTTACAAAGAAGAAGAAGAAGAAGAAAAAAATGAATTTTACAGGATACAAGATAGAAATGGTAAAAGCAAAGATACATGGAGCAGCAGGTATTTTATTTTTCTGATCCAAATTCCTATTAGTGAGACAAGGAGCACTATTAGCAGTAATTTCCAACAGCTTTATAAATAAGAATCCTGGTACAAATCCTACCGTGGATACTAGTTAGAGAAATTAATCCCTTGCTTTTTATACTCATATTCTTATCTACTGTGAATTATCAGATGTGTGAAGTGGAAGGGTTTCTTCTAAAATTGACATAGCAAATATACCCTGACATCAGTATGGAAACAAGCTGTAAGAAAATTTATGTCCATACAGCAGTTTGCACTGGATGCATATGAGTGTGGTTTTCAGACCCACTTTTTAAAGACTAAGTTAAAACATTCTGGAAACAAAACACCATCAATATTTTCTTGACCTTTTTTCTTTTAAAATTCTTTTAATTTTGAAGAGGGTGAGGCTTAAGGATGGCAAGGGAACTAAACATGTTCAAGTCATAAATGTGTGATTTGAACAAAAGAGAGGCACTTTGAAAGCATTAAACTTCATATATGGAGCAGCATACATTAGATCCCATCAGACAGAACCTTTAAGATCCTGAATTTATCAAATGACAACATTCATTTTGTACTATGTAGAAGACAACAAAAAAGTCAGCAACTTCATGTGCTGACATTGCAGTAAAACGTGATTTTAATTAGCTCACACAGAGGACACATTGAGGAAAAAGTGACATTTCATTGAGGAATATACTATTAAACACAACCCTCCTTGACCTGCCATTTATCAGGGTGCAACCCAAAAGTCACATGACTCATCTTGTCTTTCTCATTGTCCTTTGAACCCTGAAAATGCATGGTTCATTTGCAGAGACACAGAATTGTCTTGGTTTCTTGACATACAGTAGTATCTGCTGCTTTTCTGTACAATGGCAATGCATCTCTGATGGAGAGCAGGAGACACAAATCTTGACAGCAGAAGCTGATTTGAACACCGGAGTAGCTGCATGACATATGTTTAATTACTGAAGTTACCAACTAAGAGGACTTGGGGAAAAATGGAACAAAACCAGAATCTTACTTCAGAATATCACCAGATTGTCCTCAAATTAAAAAAAAAAAAAAAAAAAAAAAAAAAAAAAAAAGAACAACACACAAACACACAGAAGTAAAAAGTAAAAATATACTTATAGAAACTAATTTAGGACAAATGTAATGGGGAAAATGTTAAATTTTGGCTACATATAAATCTAAAACATCTCAGCTATGTTCACTAAATACACTATTGAGAAAGGCATGCCACATTAATATCCCTATTCAGACCTCTGAGATGAAGGAAAGTGTGAATACAGACTTTTACCTTCTTTTTTGAGTGTGCACTGAGCACATACTAGACCTATTAACGTAGGAAAAAGCACAAGAGTTAAGTATAACCATGTTGTTCTCTTCACTGTATTTCATCAATCCCATTAATGTCCCTGGAAGGAGATTTCTGTGGTTAAAGCTCAGGACTGGAACTCACGGGCTGGTTGTCCATTCCCTAAGTCTGCCAAATTCTCCTTCTGAATGTGAGCAAGTTGGTGAGCCTTAGTTCTCTATCTACAACATGTGGATAATAACACTTTCTACCTCAAAGAGGGGTTACAAGGGCAAGTCTGCTAATACCTCTAAGATGCTTAGATATGAGGGTGACGAGTGCCACAGAAAATCCTATAAATAAATAAAATAAACTGTGAGAGCCTGAGGCACTGGAAGCTGCTGCCAAGGCTGTGCATTTCCACACTCGCCTTACTGCGGGAGACGTGGCACGGAGCCAGCGTGCAGTCTGAGAGCAGCTCCCGCACTGCTGGAGCCTGCGAGTTGTTTGTTTATTTGGTTTGTACAAAGGGTTCCCACCACATAACCCAGGTAACCACAGGCTGTTTAAAATGGGCCAGCACTGGAACATTATTCCAAGAGGGGAAGGGAGATTTAGGGAATTTGCTATGCCTAGTTTTCATTGCTGTGGGCTTTTTATTTATTTATTTACTTATTTGTTTGTTTGTTTGTTTATTTTCCTTTTTGGGTGACAAATATGTTCCATGAAAGCCTTCAGGTCTCAGCTGGTCATCACCAACACTGGATCCAGAGTATTTTCCAGAAGTATTTTGCCCACTTCTTTGACAGAGTTTGGAAGGAGAGTCATGACACTGATGCCACTGCACAAACAGAGAGAAAGGAGCTTCCATAAAGGAGTCAGCATTTTCTGTAACATCTAGGAGGGGAGCCACCTAACTCCTTCATCTCTTGGCAGCTTTACCCTTTTGAATGAGCCTCGCTAATTGGCGAATGGGCATCACAGTCTAAGCAGCCAAGAGACTATGCATGTGCATGGTGTCTGATTTTATCAGTGGCAGGATTCCCGACTCACAACATCCAAGTGACTGTACCGAGCTGACACCCCACGGTAACAGGAACGTTGCATTGCTAATAGAGTCCCAGGGAGGAATAATTTTTCAGGGCCATTTAAAGCAGTTCCTGGCACCAGCTGGCAAGTGAAAGCCCTTGTGAAAAGGGAGAGGGGAGCTGCAGTGCAGTCGGGGCATTCTTGTGGATTCACTGTGGAGAAATCAGAGGAAGGACTACAAGATCCAGTCACATATGTTAGCTAAGGAAACACTGTCAGTTTGAAGCCAAGTGCACGCCCAAACGGATGTATGCATGTATGAGTGTGCTTGTGACATCTGCGAGTTTCTGTATAAACTACTCCACGACCAATATCAATTATGAAACAGAAAAAGAAGAAACAAATATGCTAAGATAGGGCTCTGTTCTATGCTTTGTCCTAGCCTAAGAGACCATGCAACAACACACTCTACATTAAGTCAAGATAAGGAAGAATTCATAAACAGGAGAGGAGAACAAAAATATCCCCCCCTCCCCTTCACACCCCAAGAAAGGTTTTTTTCCAACAAATGCCCTAAAAAACAGGTGATATTTCTTTGCAGCGCTCCTGGGAGACTGAAGGGTGAAACCAAGATCTTTGCCCCAGGGAACTAAAGGGGATGAAACTCCAGGAGAAGTGAAAATAAGCATGGACTGGGTGGTATAGTAAATAAATAATCCATGGTTAAGCTGCCACCCCCATGCTGGTGTCAGCAGCACCAGCTGGGGCTCAATGACATTTCCTCTTCTAGTTTCCTGCAGCAGCAGATTCTGCTGCCCCACTGCTGCTTTCTCTTGCCCACCTTGCAATATGAGAGCAAGAAGAGGCTGCAGATTCTGCCCCTCTCCTTCAGTCTCTGAAATCCCAGAAGAGGAATAGCAGCCTGTGACAGCACTCAGCTCCAACTTTTTCCTTCCTTTTGAAAGACAGGAGGTGGCAAGAAGGGAGAGTATTAAAGGGGAAGGAGGCAGAAAGGAGATAGGAGAGAAGGGCAAAAGATGCACTGCAACTGAAGAGAAACAGGAAGGCTGGAAGACTGAGTGTGGTGCAAATGAATGTACAGAGAAGAAAAGAAGAGCAGGATAGAAGCGGTATTATGGGAAAGGGAAGGAAAGAAAAAGATTGTAAAAAAAGATGAAAGAGTGACATGCAGGGGGACATTTCAATGTAAAAGCAGAGAAATTGAAGCAGAGAATACTCTATGTAAATGGCATAGATTTGGGGATGGAAGGTGTTCATATCATCTTGTTGATCATCCCCTACGCTAAGTCAAGATCAGCTTAGCTATTTGTTTAATCATAAAGATGAAATTGTGTCCTCCACAGTGTCCCCATATCTCCGCATACCCTAAGCCAACCTGAAGTATTGCTGAACTTTTCTTGCCTATTTAAAAATAAAAATAAAAAAAATAAAAAAAAATCTTCTGATGTTTAAGCAGAACCTTTCTTGCCTCAGTTTGAGTCCGTGACTTCTTGTCAAGTTGACCAAGAATGTGAGGAAGAGTTTATTCCCTTCTTCTCTGAAAACTGTACCTCACTTTCCTTCTTTGTCTTCTTTAGATGAAGTAAATGTATTCTCTCTTTTTTGGAAGATCTTCCTAGGCGTTTGACCAGTCTTGTCAAAATGACTTGTGTCATTTCAAAATTGTGGTACTCAGGTACTTCCATTAAGGTCTCCACATTGCTGAGTAAATTAAAAGGATTGCTTTGTTTTAAATAGTATGTATATTGCCTCATATACATGACATGTGTATACACAACAGGATAATTTCTAACTTTTCCTCAAAAACTTGATGCTCCTCACTCATGCCCAGCCTACAGCCAGCATGAGCATCTATAGCTACCAATTTCCTTGGAAGAAATTCTGCCTGACCAGCTGCACCACCATCCTGCATTTATTCATCATTTCTCTTTTAAGCAGTGCCTTGCACTTGTCCTTCTTGAATTTCATCCTCCTTTTCCCCCTTTTCTTTTCCAGACCATTTTGCAAATCTGTCAAGGTTATTTTGAATTCCAAGCCTTTCTTGCAATGGGTTTGTGTCTCTTTCTGGCTTCATGCCATTTGCAAGGTCAGTAAGCATACTTCTTTATTCCATCATTCTCTATCTGTGTGTGTGTAAGCAGGGACCTGTGGGAAAGAAGAAAATTGGAAGAGTGTATCCTTCCTGTATGTGATGTTTATTTATGTGGTAGAGACAGTATAAGATGACAGATGTCATCTCAGAGACAAGGGTGCTCTTCATCACTTTCTTAATTGACTAAAATGGGTCATACTTGGGGAAAATAGTATAGATACTATTGGTTCATGTCTTAAAACCTATCAAGCTACTTTAGGTTACATTAATAAAATGAAATTAGGGTAAAGAGCAATACCTACCTTTACCTCTACCTCTACCTCTACCTCTACCTCTACTTCTATATGTGTATAAATATGTATTTGTTGCTTACACTGTTCATAATACAATTAAC